>NC_056748.1:827558732-827666232 GCF_019279795.1 Protopterus annectens | reverse complement strand
TCTGCCTAATGTAGTTAGGAATTTTGTTCCAAAGCATGGGGAGTCTCTGTGACGTGAATCTATCCCTCCAACATGTTCTATTTATTGTTGTGGCGAGGTTTAGCTCACTTGAGCGAGTGGCTCGCAGTGACTTGGATTTCTTTAGGTGGAGCATGTCCATCAATTCTGAGTTGGACATGGCTTTGTAAGTCAGGCAGAGATCACCTCTGAGTAAGCGATATGCGACTGAGTACAGCTGGAGGTTTTCCAGTCGGCTGCATAGGACATATGTTTGAGGCCAGTAATCCTCTTGGTGAGGTACTTTTGTGGTCTTTCCCGGTGTTGGAAGTGTCTTGTGAGGTACATCCCAAATGGGGCATTGTACTCTATGATGGGTCTGATGAGTGACGAGTAGAGGGGCACTATAACCTTTTTATTTCTAGATGTGAACCCTTTAGTAATTAGATGGGCTACATAGAAGGATTTCCTAACTACTTTGATGTCCCTAACCTCCCTGACAACCTCCCTGACAAGCCAGATTATTATACATTAACCACAGGCTGCACTATGCATAGACTATGTAAATATACAGTCAATAACTGTAAATATGAATTAAAGGAGCTACGCTGCAATAATACCTTTAACAAACACTTATGTTTTCACTATCTACAACTCTCTGTTACTGATTAAGGTGTTTTAGCTGCATAACTTTCATACAAAAGAACTTATTTTACTCTGCAAAATAATACAAACAACTGGGCAATACAAAGTGTGATTGTAACTTAATTTATTAATGTATCAAATTTCATTGCCCATCACAGTCCTGTATTTACTAGCAAGGGTGCAACAAAGCAGGTCATATTCATGTTTTTGGAGGAATAATTTATTTATCAAGTCCAATGAAATAGAATCACCCCCCCCCCCCCAATTACTGGGAAGCCTACACCACTGCAAATAAATACTCACAAAGATTCTTGGACTTCATTAATGCTATGTCCCTAGAACAAATGGTTCAAGACCCAGCTAGAGGTTTAAAATATTGGAAGAGGTTCTCACTAATACAGACACCCTATGCTCAACACCTGCAATTACCACATCACTAGCCAGATCTGACCACCATTCATTAAGAGAGTAAAACCTGAACTGCTACAAACCCCTCTGTCTTCAGAGACTACTCTAAGGCAAACCTAATCTAGCTGATGACCTGATAAAATGTAAGTGCCCTCCTCACTTCAATGACCCTATCTCACATGCCGCAACATTTATGGATAACTTCTATGCCCACCACAAAAACAAGCTTTGAGGCCTCTGTCACCATAAATCACAAATAAAATGCTAAATTCAGGAATAACCCCCTCCCTCCGGGAAACCTAGTATAAAACAAATCATACAATAACAGGAAGAAGCTCACAGCCCATTAAAGCAAGCATAGTACCTCAACATCTAGTGATAAACTCAGATCAACAAAGAGCTTAGAAACAAAATCAAGTACTCCTAAAGTAAGCATGAATAACAAACTGCTACCTCTGTAAAGGAGGACTACAACCCCTTCTTCAGCTCTGACAGAAATCTGAGAGGTAATACCTTGCAATGCTCAGAGCTAATGCAGAACAATATTTACTCACCCCATGAGGACATAGCCAATACTAGCATCCAAATCCAGCTCTACCTTCGCTCCCCTATTACCCCTAACTTTCACCAGCTTATTAGTATACCTCCTCCAGCCCATCTGAACACCTCAGAGGAGGTCTGGAATACTCTCTAAAAGGCCAAAGACACTTGCTCCATAGGTCCTGATAATGTGCCAGGCTGACTTCTAGGGTTACCACCTGTCCCACTTTGCGAGGGACAGCCCCTCTTTGGGCGGTTGTGTCCTGACCAAAAATATTAAAAATGGCAAATGTCCTGAGATTGTAGGACATAATTATGTCCCATATGTAATGTAATAGTTGCATAAAATAGTTATTTCTGCATCTAAAATACCTACATGCTACAAGAAACAGGATAAGCAACTAAACTGCTAGAAGAATAAGCTTATATTTAGGCAAAAAAGGAAAGTTCTATCCTTTGTACTGACCGTGGGTTTGTGTCGGCCTGTAAAATCTGATGTGTGTCCCGAAAATGTCCCACTATGGCCATTTGAAAAGGTGGCAACCCTACTGTCTTCTTGTCAGTACCAGATATTGTCTGAAAGACTTACTACTAAGCCTAATCAGCCTCAACCTCTTTATGTGATTCATGTCAGAGGAATGGAGAAAGAATAGTTGTGTAAAATCTTATCATAACGATAGATGTCCTTCTCTTCTTTATTGCAGTATTCATAATGTGAGGAAGTTCCTGACCATAGGCCAGTATACAAAAGACTTCACTACTGTAGGGTGCATGGTATATCGTACATAGGCTGTGATCAGGCATCGACCATGAAAGTGGAGTATGCACGCACCATCCACAGAACTGACTGCCATAAGGAGGAATGCCAGTCTAAGGAAGTAGGGTAAGAATCATCCAAGAAGAAGCAAGGCCAAGGGGGAAGGAGGGAGGGATAGGAATAGTGCAACAGTGAAGAGGAGGACATCTATCATTATGCTAAGAGTTTACACAACTATTCTATGTCCTTCTATTCATCTGTTGCAGTATTCATAGCATGAGGGAGAATACCAAAGCTCATGAAGAAAGGGAGGAGGAAGTAACTGAGGAGCTTTCCTGGAAGCTCTGCAGGATGTCTCTGGCAAATCCTGCTCTAGATTTAGAGATTACATCTAATTTATAGTGTTTGGTGAAAATATGGACTGAGGTGCATGTAGCTGCTTTAAGAATTGAGTTACTGTCCAATCCCTTTGAAGAAGGCCCCAGATGAGGAAACAGCTCTGGTGGAATGAGCCCTGATGGGAATGGAGAGTCTTATTATGGTGAGTGTAGCAGGAGGAAATAGTCTGCTTGGACACAGCCAGCCTGACAGCCCTGGGGTGGTAAGAAACAAAAAGCTGATCTGACTTTCTAACAGCCTTGGTTTTATCCAAATACAATCTAAGTTGCCTGTGGACATCTAAGGTATGGAGGACCCATTCACTAGAGTTCTGGGGAGAAAGGAAAAAGGTTGGTAAGTATATGGACTGATTTCAAGATAGGTTATTGACTACCTTGGGCATAAATGAGAGGTTTGTGCATAGGGAGACCCTGTCTTTGTGGAAGACCAGAATGGGTGGAGATACCATAACGGCCTGTAACTCAAAGACACTTGTTTGGCTGAAGTTAAGGCTAGGAGTAACACAGTTTTCCAGGAACAATGCTGAACACTAGCTGAGGAAGCCGACTCGAAGGGTGGGAGTATCAGCTTTTCCAAAACACAGTTAAGGTCCCAGGGAGATGAAACAGGTTTAATGGGAGACCGAATATGTAGGATGCCTTTCAGAAATTGTTTTGCCTCAATTCTGCTAGCATAAGGGGGAGATGGAGACTGACGGGCAGATATGGCTGACATATGAGCTTTTACCAAACAGTAAGCCAAACCAGTGTTGAGCAATTCACACACATAAGTCAAAACCAGGAGAGTTTCCATTGTTAATGGGTCATGATTTTGTCTGAGACAACAGATTGAAAATCTCTTCCATTTTGCCAAGAATGACTTTCTGGTATTTGGTTTCCTGGCCTCCTGCAGGACTGTGAGCATGTCTTCAGAGAATAGGTGTCTAAAAGGGATCAGTTCCCTGTTACTCACAGGATCAACTGAAGAGTCTCCAAGTGGTAATGGATGAGGGTCCCTTTGTCTTGTGTGAGGAGGTCCACTCTGTGAGGTAACTTGTGGTGATTGCCCTTGGCTAAACACAGGAGGACTGGGAAGCAGTGCTGTCTGTCCAAAAGGGAGTCACCATCAAGATTTTTGGTTTCTCCTGCTGAATTTTGTACAGGACATTTGCTATGAGGAGAAGGGGAGTGAATGCATATAGAAACATCTCCTTCTGAGAGAAAGAGAAGGTGTCTGCTTTCCAGACCAGAGGATGGGACTCTCTGGCACACAATTGTGGAAGTTGTCTGTTCATGGGGAAGAAAAAAGGTCTGCTTGAGGAACACTTCACTGGTGGACAATGTCTAGAACCACATCTCTTTGGAGCATCCATTCATGGACTGGTGTTTGGGACCTGTGCAGGTAATCTGCCATACAGTTTTTAGAGGACGGGATGTACACTGCCTGAAGGGTTACCTAGAATTTTACTGCCAGTTTCCAAGCCTGAACAGTCTACACACTAGATAGGATTGCCCCCCCCCCTTTTTTGTTCACATACCGGAGGACTGTCACATTGTCTGTGAACAGCTTTAAAGGTCCTGGTTGGAATGAGGTGTGGAAAGTTTGCACAGCCAATAGCAACATCCTCATTTCCCTTACATTGATGTGTTCCTTCAATAGACAGGAAGACCAGATCCCTTGTACTTTCAGGTGGCCGAAGGTTGCTCCCCAATCTACATCCGAGGCATCTGTACAGATCTATTGAAGAAGAGCAGGACAGTGTAAAGGTAGTCCTGGGTTGAGTATCACTTGATGTATCCACCACTGAAGTTCCCTCTTCAGACAGGGGATGAGGAGAATGAAGAATGCTGGTGTCGCATCTAAACTGATTTTAAATGTCACTGCCATTTTCTCATGTGGAGTTTGGCAAAGGGGAGCATAGGAATGGTGGATGTCATGAGGCCCAAGACCCTGAGGAACTCTCTGGCTGTTAGGCAGTAAACCAGTAGAATGTTTTTGAAGTAAGAGTTGAGGTGTTGTACCTTTTGTGGGGGAAGAGAGACCCTGATAAGATCTGTTTGCACCCTGCATCCTAGGACAACTTGATCCTGTGAAGGGGTGAGAACTGATTTTTTTGGCCCTCAAAATATTGCAGAAGATTGATGGTAAAGGCAACATTTTATTCCAACTCCTCTGTGGAGGGAGCTAGAAGGAGAACGTTGCCCAGATATGGAAAGATGTGTATTCCCTTGAGTCTGCATTGGGCAATCAGAGCAGCAAGGCATTTGGTGAAGACTCTGAGTGTTGTAGAAAGACCAAAAGGGCAAGGCACAGAACTGAAAATGCCATGATGATGACACAGAGAAGCGTAAAAACTTTCTGTAGTTGGGCTGGATGGGGATGTGCAGATATGCATCTTTGATATCTAAGGTAATCATGAAGGCTTAGGGCAAAATGAGTGGGAACAGGGTCTGGAAGGTCAGCATGTGGAAGTTTGGTACTTTTTGGAAGGTATTGAGGTGGTACTTGCAATCGGTTTTAGTTCGAGGATGGGTCTTCAAGGAGTTTCCTTCCTGGACACCAGGAACAACCTGGAATAAAATCCTTTGTCTATTTGTTTTTTGGGGACATTCTGAATGGTACCTTGGTTCAATAATTCTAACAGAACTTCTGGAAAAAAGGCAAGTTGTTCCCTAGGACGTTGAGGGGAAAGTGGGATGTGGGCGGGAGGGGGAAGCAGTCAAAAAGAGGACGGCTTACCTAAAAAGGGCCACTTAGATGGCAGGGTTGCCAGTGGGCCCCTAGGTTGCTGTAGTCTCCTGTCACTCTTTTTTGTTCTGGGTTGTGTGTGAAAGGAATGTCTACGCACAAATACAGGCTTTGCAGGGTAATTTTTTTGGAACTTGGGTACTGCAGAAATAAAAATATTTTTTTTAATTTCTATAGTTCCTTACCCTTCTCCTGCAATTATTTGAACAAGTTAGCAGCTGCAGGGCCAAACAAGGCAGAACTGTCCACAGGAGCTGCTCTGGCAGAAGCCTCTGCAGCATCATAGCTGTATTTTATGGAGTGATGTGCTACTTGCAAAGAAGCACCAAGCAATGAAGTAGCCAAGGTTTTATTGTCAGAGTCAGGTAGGCCTGCAATAAGCTGTGAAAGATGGGACATAAGTTCCAATGTGAATTTGGCTATATGTGTTTGGTAAATTATGGCCCTGAATGCTAGAGTGGCAGAAGTGTATACTTTTTTGCCTACTCTACCAAGGATCCTGCTATCCTTATCAGATGGTAAGAGGGTAGTGGAGGGCAGCAATTTTAATGGCTTATCAGAAGCCACATAAATTACAGAAGGGTATGCAGAAGGACATCTGAAGCGGAAACTGCAGTCCTCTGGGACCTTGTAGAAGTGGACTGACTTTTTAGGGGCAGGTGACTGGGAATCTGGTGCCTCTGAAGCTGAAGCAAAAGCATCAAGAAAGGCAGGCAATACAGGAGGGATAGCTGATGGGCTAGGTGATTCCACCTGTAATAGCTCATAGTACCTTTTTGTACTTTAGATACTCTAGTGCTATCCCATTTAAAGTGGTCTCTCATCTTAGCTAGGGTCTCTCCAAAGGACAGGTCTTTCATTGGCGAGTCTGATCCATTTGATTCCTCTTCAGGGGAGGCATAATCCAGGGGGAAAGGGATCTGAGAAGAGTAGGCCAGGGATACATCCCCTGAAAATGCCTCTTCCTCAGATGTATCCACTTCTCTAGATCTTTTAAGTGCAGAGACAGCACTAGGGGGGGGGGGCTGTAAATCCTAAAGAAGGCCTAAGTGACATTAGGGCATTGAAAAGGCCCTGAGTGACATGCTCCCAATCTATAGCAGGTTCTTTTGGAGGAGACAAATGCTTGATTTTTGTTTCTTTTTCCCATGCAGGTCTGCTTTATGTAGGGTTGAAGGGCCCGACATAAGCCTACATTCGATAAGGTCAGAATCTACCTCATCCCTAAGAAGCATCTGTGGAATCCCCTTAGGGCCTTCTATAATCATGAGCCATGGTTCATCTCAGGAATCTGACATGGATGCCTGCTTGGCCTCTGCCAAGACATGCTAATGCTCGGATCCAAGGTGGCCTGGACATCAGCCTTGGCCTGCAGATCTGGGCTGTGTACTGGGCATGTCTCCGGGCTGTCCTCCGCCTTAAGAGAGAAGTCGGTATCCAGAGGCACATCAGAAGGTTCAGGCCTTTGCTTTTTGGCCTTCTGATTCAAAGTTGATTTGGCATCAGGCCCCAGGGATCCCTCCATTGCGTTTTTGCAGCTTTAAGCGCTGATTTTCAAGGTAGATGGCTAGGGAGGATTTACTCCTTAAAGTCTTTGGGAGAAACATCTGACAAATAGAGCAGTTTTTGTGGTCGTGGTTTGGGCCTAAGCAAAACAGGCACTGTCCTTGTATGGAATTTGTCATCCACATTAGTAATTGCCCCTCTTGGATGACATGAACCCTAAACAAACACAGTAATAAAAGTCAAAAAATTCCCCAGTGGGGCACTTATCTAAATTTAGAAGGATCACAAATGACTTGTTTTCAAACCACATGTTGGAATCTGGCATTTGGATCTGGTGGCAGAGAAATTCTGAGGATGGTGCGTGCGTACGTCACTTTTATGGCTATTGCCCAATCGCAACCTATGTGCAACATACCACACACTCCACAGTGAATTCTTTGGTATACTGGCAGAAGTCAGGTCTCCTATGGTGTGGAACTCCCTCATGTTATGAATACTGCAACAGATAAATAGAAAGACATCTATTGTAGTCATTCTGCTACACAAGGAAGGATCCACTACTGATCCAGGGAACTATAGGTCTATAAGTTTCACCAGCCATAGTTGCAAAACAACAGAACGCATCATTATGGAGCTTATTAACAAGGATATAGACAGTCTGCAAGCCCTGGTCCCAAGTCATTTTGGGTTTATTAAAGGCGTATCCTGCCTCCTGAAACTGGAGGGCCTCTTTGAACATGCTAGTGATGCATTACAGTCAGGCATATCCATTTACACTGCTTACATGGACCTGGCCAAGGCCTTTGATAACATTACACATTCTAGCATTATTGACAAACTAATGAAACTAAATGCAACCCCCGTACATTTCGTAACTGACAGAACCCAATTTATTAGTGTGGGAGGCCCACTCTCTTCAGAATGAGTAGTTACCAGTAGTATCCCCCAGGGATCTGACATGGGACCACTTCTGTTTTGTATTTACCTCTCTGATGTCAAGGCTAACATTAAGGACCTGTAGCTGACAAAGTCTGCAGATGGCTGCAAACCTGCTGGTGTCATTAACTCTGTATCTGACTTGCAAGTTCTTCAAGAGGAACCAACAGGCACCAATAAGGGATGCCTGGACCAGAGCCTAAAACAAAATGCCAAAAAATGCAGCATGTTGTTCTCTGGCAAAACTGGGCACCCATGCACCTACCACATAGTTGACACCCTTTTGAAACCTCACTCAGCCATTAGCAGCCTGGACACTTTAACTCTGATTAACTTTATCCTTTACTCACCGTTTTTATGAAACGTATTTCCTTTGGATGTAAAGCAAAGTACCTCCCTGACCCTCTTTAAGCATAACACGGATGAATGGATGGGCAATCATAAATACACCCTGCATTTGGCCCCTCATGCCCTTGTTGAAAGGAGTCAAAAGTAGATATAAATTAGTCATGTCATGGATACGTATAATTTGTATTGCTGTGGCTAACTGCTAGTATCCCTCTGGATCAACAGCCTAGTATTGACCTACAAACCTATGACATGGCTGACATAATGGCTAATGTCTTAATTTCACTTCACAGATACACAACAACCTTACTGGAAACACTCACCATCCAACCCAAAACCATATTCACAGGCAACTTTAATTACCCCACTATTAACTAAGAATCATATACAACACCAAACATGCAGGTACAGAGATTCCTGGATTTTGTTAATACAAACTCACTGGACTAGATCGTCACTATGCCGACCAGGGACACAAACATACTGTGTCTGGTCCTCACTAATATGGGAGATCTCTACACACCAGAGCTCTTCAGATTGTAATGTTCTCTCTAGTAAGGTCAGACCTAAAATGTCTCCTTTGAAATAAAAATAAAAGCAGAATCCCAGCTAACCTTGGAATGTTCAAGAACTAACTACTCTAAGGCTAACTTCCTGTTGTTAAGTGATAACCTGGCAAAATTTCAAGCCCATATAAACCCTGAGAACACTGCTGCCTATGCAGAACTGTTCAAAGGAACACTACACAAGCATGTTAATAGGTGCATAGAGGCAGCTGTATCCACCAGGAATAAGTATAGAACTAACTAAAAAAACAAGCAACCTTAGTGGAATCATAGCATCAACAGGTTGTACAAAAGAAGGAAGAAAATCATGGCAAAAATTAGGAGGTGTAGCACACAGCAACAAACAACTCAGAGGGAAAATAAAGTCTAGCAAAGCCAACTTTGAGGTAAATTTGGCCTCCCAGACCAAAGGCAACTTCAAGGCATTATTTACATATGTCCCCAATCTCAAAGGCAATACACAATTGTGTACAGAGCTCATTGTTAATGGAGCTACCTATACTGAGCTAGGAAATAACAAGCTTACTGAGAGACAAATTCACCTCTAACTTTTCCTCTCTCTACCCCTCAACCTTCCCTCAGGAAATACCATGAAATATAACTCCTCCTACGATCACTAGGGAACAGGTCCTCAATGCTCTCTCTTTAAGGTCAAGAACACCGCATCAATAGGACCAGACAATATCACAAGATGCCTTTTAAATAGTGTAAAACATGATCAATTAGGCCCACTGGAATTGCTATTTAACTGTAACCTCCAAATAGGCTTCTGGCATCACGAACAAAAAATAGCAACAGTCATCCCTCTGCACAAAGATGGACCATCTACAGAGCCTGGAAACTACAGACCCATAATTATCATGGAAATGATCAATAATTACATAGGAAACCTGTAGACACTGGACCCAATCCAATTTGTTTTCATCAAAGACAGGTCATGCCTGCTCAGCCTGGAGGACTTTGAGTAGGTCACCAAAGCAATGGAAGATGGCAAAATGTTTCATAACAGTATCTTTCAGAAAGACATCCACCCCTGGTAACTATCATATTGATAACACACTCCCCTAAGATTTGACCCAGTAGTCAGGGTCTTGGGGACACATACACAACAATCTTTTCTTTGAATAACATGTGTATACAGTAGCGAGGAAATCATTCTACGTTGTGCAACTTATAAACAAAGGTATGGTATCAAGATCCAAGGAGGTCCTTGTTTCACAATATTCAGCGTTCATCAGGCCTGAGTACAATGCCTTCTTTGGTATGTACCTAACCAGGCACATCCAATAACTGGAACAGCCACAGAGGTTTCTCAGTAAAATAATACGGGTTATAAGTAACATGTCCTATGTAGGGTGCCTCAAAGCCTTATCCCTGTATTCTGTCTCCAACAGGCTGTTGAAGGGAGCTCTATGCCCATCATATAAGGCACTGTCAAACCCCCCCCCTGATGGACCTCCTGCATATCTGCAAAACAAACAGGACCAGAATTACAGACTTAAACCTTGTTTGCGATATACACAGGACCTGCTGGACAGACAGGTTATGTATCCCAGAGACTACCCCTTCTCTGGAACAGGTTCCCCATCCATTTGAAGTAGAGTTACTCCCTAACCCAATTCAAATGCAACTTGGACAGCTGGATGGAGAACAGAGAATTACAGACTTAAACCTTGTTTGCGATATACACAAGACCTGCTGGACAGACAGGTTATGTATCCCAGAGACTACCCCTTCTCTGGAACAGGTTCCCCATCCATTTGAAGTAGAGTTACTCCCTAACCCAATTCAAATGCAACTTGGACAACTGGATGGAGAACAGGAAATTCATCCCTGGTTTGTCGCCTATGCCTCTAATGGACAATGGCAGCCTGTAAATGGCTCATCTTCCAGGTCACTACTTGTTAATGTTTCATCTCCCAAGCACCTGCTTACACTTATCAACCTGTGCAGGACCAACCACTACAGGCAAACAGTATCCTCAAGACAGCAGGACACAGATCAGAGACTGAGCACCATGTCAGGGCTGACCACATGTGGTGTAAAAACTGGCTCAAGGTGCTTTGATCTCAATAACAAATTGTCACATAAATGTGCATGGGTATATGCTGGTGCCAAGTAGGTCAAAGATCTGACCTACATCAGGGGCTCATTCTTAGATTGATTGATTTATTTTATTTTACATTTGTTGACCGGGATAGTCCAACTGGATTAATGTCCATTTTTAGTGGAGGCCCGGGGAGAACAGCTCCAAGGTAGACAGGTAAGTAATAACAAAGAAGGCATATTGCCAAGGTAGACAGATAAGTAATAACAAAGAAGACCTATTACAGATAAGATATTTACAAATGACATAAGCAGACATGAACTAGACAATATCACAAGTTCGAGTTACCCCTGGTAACAGTCAGGGGAAAGAAATAACAGTAATTTGATTAATAGATTATATACATTCATGGTGAGAGTTAGCCAGGCTTGTTACAGTGGCAAAGCCAGTTTAGTTCCAGATGTTGTTTGAGTTTAGCTTTGAATTGGGATAGGGAGGAGAGCAAAGTAATGTTAGCTGGAAGGAGGTTTATAGCTTTGCCTGCAGAGTTTGCAAAGAGGAAGTCACCGGCTACATTGTTAATTTTAATTGTCTTAATTTGTAGTCTGTTTGAGGATTGGAGCAGTCATGGGTTGTTGTGGGGGGTGATCATATTTTTAAGAGCTGGTGTGTTACCTGGATAATAGAGGATTTTATTAGTCATAATCAAAAGGTTATATTGAATTAGACTGGAAAGTTCTAGCCACCCAAGCTGTTTAAGGTTGATGCAATGGTGTGTTCTAAAAGGTAGGTCAGTGGCAAACCTGGCAATGTGGTTGTAACAGATTGAGAGTCTATTAAGTACAGTTTTATTTAGATTAGAGAAAAGGGGGGATGCATCTAAAAGTGTTGAAAGCAGGTGGGAGCGAGCTATGGCAACCATAGCCGGAGGGGTTAGGAAGGCTTTTATTCTATACAGTGACCCTAGTTTTTTATTGATGGTTTTGATCGTTTGGTTTACATGAAGGTCAAATTTTAGGTTATTATCAATTATTACTCCTAACAGTTTTGTAGAGGAGTCGGGGGTGATTACTGTGCCATCTTTTGCATTTATGGTGAAGGTAAATGGTGTGGACCTTTGTGTTGAAGAGAATAACAGCATTTTAGTTTTTTGAGGATTTGGCAACAATCGACATTCGGAGAGCCAGGTTTCTATAGTATTAAAGGTGGATTGGGTAACAGACCTTAATTCTGAGGGAGATGTGGCTGAGCAAATCAGGGTGGAATCATCAGCGTATTGGATACAGCTGACATTCGGGATGAGTGTATATAGGTTGTTTATAAAGATGGAAAACAGTAGGGATCCTAATATGGAGCCTTGTGGCACTCCAAAGGTGTTAGGTAATAGGTTGGAGAGCTTGTTCTGCCAGAGGACAGCCTGCTGCCTCCCACTGAGGTAAGACTTAAACCACTGAATGGCACTGGTATTTAGACAGAAAGATTGCAGGGTATGAATCAAACGTTGGTGATCACCATGTCAAATGCCTTTGAAAGATCCAAGAAGAGGGATATTTGAGGATATTTGATTATTGTTACTATTATTATTAATGGTATTGGTGAATGCTAGTAGGGCTGTGGTTGTGCTGTGGTGTGGACGGAAGCCATGTTAGGTATTGGCCATGAGGTGATTCTGAAATAAGTGGTGCATGAGTTGTTTGGAGAATTCAGTGGAGGAACCTCCTTTATGTAGTGGGATTACATAGAATGTTTTCCAAATGGTGGGAATTTTTGCCTCTGCTATGGTGCAGTTAATTAGTATAGATACTGGATAGGATATGGCATCAGCTGATTTTTTAAGGTACCCAGCAGGGAGTTGATCAGCTGAGAGTGTGGTGGGTTTTAATTTTTTGAGCAAGGTACGGATAAGTTATATGGACACTGGTTGGAGGATGAAAGAGAGTAGGTTTATAGGGGTGGTACTATCAGGGCCAGGGGAGCTGGGAGGTAGTTGGCTAGCTAGGGCTTGAATTGTATCTGTAAAGAAATGGTTAAAACTGTCTGAGACATCCTCAGGAGATTTATCAATGGTAGCGATAGGGATAAGGGTAGACATTTTTCCAGGATGGAGTAGATTATTCAGTCCTGCCAAAAACATTTGAGGATTGTTCTAGTTTGCTGTCTGTAAATTATAGTAGTATTGTTTTTTGTCTTTTAGAACGGCTTTTTTAGTCTCATTCCTAGCTTGCTTGTATTTAACATGATTTGTAGTGGTCTTTAGTGGAGTGCCATAGAGCCCAGATTTTGTTTTTGCTGGAAAATTTTAGTCTAGATTCTTTAGACAGCCATGGGGCAGTTTTTGCCTTTGTTCACTTAGAATGGGCAGGTGCATGCAAGTCAAGGATATCAAGAAATCTATTGTTAAAATATGCAAGTGCCTCTTCTAAGGGGAGGTGTTTTAAAATAGACCAGTTACAGGAGTTAAGTTCCTGTTTGAATTTGACAGGGTCAAAGTTTACTTTGTTTCTGGCTTTCCTGAGTAAGGATTGATGAGGAATAATGACTTTTTGCTTAACTATATAAGTAGGAAGGTGATCACTCAGATCATTGGGGAGGGTACCAGCAGTGTACAGTTGGGGGTTATTTACAAGTATCCAGTCTAGTATGCTTTCTTTATGTTTGGGATTACCTAGCCTGGTTGGGGTGGTTATGATTTGAGTAAATGCATGCAGGTTGATGTGGGTGGTAGGGGATTCTGAGGAACAGGTGGCCCAGTCTATGTTAAAGTCACCAAGTAATAGGGTTTCTTGAGAGTAATGACATGAAATCCAGTGTAGGGTATCTTCAAGTGTGGCTATATTATTACCCGGGGGAATATACATAAAAATAATGTTGATACATTTACTTTTGTTAATTTGCAATTTAGTGGCCAGGATTTCTGAGTTATTAATGTGAGGTAATTGATTAACATCTATGGTCACATTCAATGCAGATTTATAGAGTATAGCTACCCCCCCTTCCTGGAAGCACGGTCTAGCCTGTGAATGTTATGCCCAGGTGGTAACACTTCATTATCAGTTGTGGTACGTTTTAACCAGGTCAGGGGAGTGGACAGCCAGGAGTGCATGCAGTTCATTTACCTTGTTAATGATGCTTCTAATATTGAAATGACAGGTCAGGAGGGAGTTGGTAGGTCTACTAATTGTAGTTTTGTGGCTTAGGTGGCAGATAGAGGGGGTATATATATCAGCGGCGGATGGGCCAGAGGTGGGATGAATGTCATCACTAAGTATAACACTAGGGCTATACTTAGTGATACGTTTCAGAAGTTTGTTTAAAAGTTTGTAATACTGTTTGGCTCTAGAGCTTGTGTGCCTGGGGTTTGCATGCTGAAAGAGTGAGCAAGGCTTAGAGTTGGACCCATATTGATTAGTATGGCTAAAGGTGGGCTGTTTTACATCTGGTGTGATAGTACAGCCATTTGGGTACTGATAATCAATAAGCATCTGATTTTCATACAAGGTGATTACATAAGTAGCCAGCAGTACAGGTATTAGAGAATAGTGTAACATTATGAGAGAAGGAGTGTATTTAGAAGCAAAGATGGCAAATACAAAGATAATTACACCATCAGAGTTTAAGTCTTGGCCTAAATAAAGTCCAAATCTTAGTTACAAATATATGTAGAGATAAGTCACAAACAGTAACTTAATATTGCACTTGGAATCCTTGTTTGTTACTATTTGACTGTATTTGTAGCAAATTCTTCTGTGTAAGCTGTAGTAGCTGATTCATAGCATTTATAAGTGTTTGCTGTACCTGTTTCTGCCTGTTTTGTGAAAAAAAAGAAAAAAAAAGAAAAAATATCTCTTGTTTTTCCTGCTTTACTAGTTTAGTCCAGTTTCAGAGTTGCTGATTCCTGGGCTTTGGTTGTAGTTCCTGTGTACTGTTTCCTTGCCTTATTTGGGGAAGGAAGCTACCTTGCTTACCAGTGGGAGTGGGAAGCATTGAGCTGCCTTTTGTCCAGTTTTGTGAGGTTTCAGCCAGTAACTAGTAGTTTATTGGTCGTTTTGGGCCAGTTTCTAGCTTTTTCCAGCCCCCTGGTATAAAACTTTCAGCTTGTACCTACTCAGCACAGACTCCATGTGGGCCAGCAGAGTAATCCAGGCTGCAGAGAGCTGAATAAGCGACTTTTCTTGATACTAAGTATATTTTTTGTTGCTTTCCACATCTGAATACCTAGCAACTGTATTTTGCCTGCCTTTCTGTTACATTGAAGCTGTTTTTACTGCATTTAACTTAATATTGCACTTGGAATCCTTGTTTGTTACTATTTGACTGTATTTGTAGCAAATTCTTCTGTGTAAGCTGTAGTAGCTGATTCATAGCATTTATAAGTGTTTGCTGTACCTGTTTCTGCCTGTTTTGTGAAAAAAAGAAAAAAAAGAAAAAATATCTCTTGTTTTTCCTGCTTTACTAGTTTAGTCCAGTTTCAGAGTTGCTGATTCCTGGGCTTTGGTTGTAGTTCCTGTGTACTGTTTCCTTGCCTTATTTGGGGTAAGGGAAGCTACCTTGCTTACCAGTGGGAGTGGGAAGCATTGAGCTGCCTTTTGTCCAGTTTTGTGAGGTTTCAGCCAGTAACTAGTAGTTTATTGGTCGTTTTGGGCCAGTTTCTAGCTTTTTCCAGCCCCCTGGTATAAAACTTTCAGCTTGTACCTATTCAGCACAGACTCCACGTGGGCCAGCAGAGTAATCCAGGCTGCAGAGAGCTGAATAAGCGACTTTTCTTGATACTAAGTATATTTTTGTTGCTTTCCACATCTGAATACCTAGCAACTGTATTTCGCCTGCCTTTCTGTTACATTGAAGCTGTTTTTACTGCATTTAACTTAATATTGCACTTGGAATCCTTGTTTGTTACTATTTGACTGTATTTGTAGCAAATTCTTCTGTGTAAGCTGTAGTAGCTGATTCATAGCATTTATAAGTGTTTGCTGTACCTGTTTCTGCCTGTTTTGTGAAAAAAAGAAAAAAATGAAAAAATATCTCTTGTTTTTCCTGCTTTACTAGTTTAGTCCAGTTTCAGAGTTGCTGATTCCTGGGCTTTGGTTGTAGTTCCTGTGTACTGTTTCCTTGCCTTATTTGGGGAAGGGAAGCTACCTTGCTTACCAGTGGGAGTGGGAAGCATTGAGCTGCCTTTTGTCCAGTTTTGTGAGGTTTCAGCCAGTAACTAGTAGTTTATTGGTCGTTTTGGGCCAGTTTCTAGCTTTTTCCAGCCCCTGGTATAAAACTTTCAGCTTGTACCTACTCAGCACAGACTCCACGTGGGCCAGCAGAGTAATCCAGGCTGCAGAGAGCTGAATAAGCGACTTTTCTTGATACTAAGTATATTTTTGTTGCTTTCCACATCTGAATACCTAGCAACTGTATTTCGCCTGCCTTTCTGTTACATTGAAGCTGTTTTCACTGCATTTAACTTAATATTGCACTTGGAATCCTTGTTTGTTACTATTTGACTGTATTTGTAGCAAATTCTTCTGTGTAAGCTGTAGTAGCTGATTCATAGCATTTATAAGTGTTTGCTGTACCTGTTTCTGCCTGTTTTGTGAAAAAAAAGAAAAAAAGAAAAAATATCTCTTGTTTTTCCTGCTTTACTAGTTTAGTCCAGTTTCAGAGTTGCTGATTCCTGGACTTTGGTTGTAGTTCCTGTGTACTGTTTCCTTGCCTTATTTGGGGGAAGGGAAGCTACCTTGCTTACCAGTGGGAGTGGGAAGCATTGAGCTGCCTTTTGTCCAGTTTTGTGAGGTTTCAGCCAGTAACTAGTAGTTTATTGGACGTTTTGGGCCAGTTTCTAGCTTTTCCAGCCCCTGGTATAAAACTTTCAGCTTGTACCTACTCAGCACAGACTCCACGTGGGCCAGCAGAGTAATCCAGGCTGCAGAGAGCTGAATAAGTGACTTTTCTTGATACTAAGTATAGTTTTTGTTGCTTTCCACATCTGAATACCTAGCAACTGTATTTCGCCTGCCTTTCTGTTACATTGAAGCTGTTTTACTGCATTTAACTTAATATTGCACTTGGAATCCTTGTTTGTTACTATTTGACTGTATTTGTAGCAAATTCTTCTGTGTAAGCTGTAGTAGCTGATTCATAGCATTTATAAGTGTTTGCTGTACCTGTTTCTGCCTGTTTTGTGAAAAAAAAGAAAAAATATCTCTTGTTTTTCCTGCTTTACTAGTTTAGTCCAGTTTCAGAGTTGCTGATTCCTGGGCTTTGGTTGTAGTTCCTGTGTACTGTTTCCTTGCCTTATTTGGGGAAGGGAAGCTACCTTGCTTACCAGTGGGAGTGGGAAGCATTGAGCTGCCTTTGTCCAGTTTTGTGAGGTTTCAGCCAGTAACTAGTAGTATATTGGTCGTTTTGGGCCAGTTTCTAGCTTTTTCCAGCCCCTGGTATAAAACGCTAAACGCTGCTAGCGATTTAGAGCGATTTAGCTGAGCTGCCACTGTTGCACACTAGGGCAGCCGTTAAGCAGGTTTAAACTATTCGGCTACCTAAAGTCCACTCTTCAAATTTTCCCTTAAAACTACCCTCCTCGAACTATACTACTGATCAAATCAGCGTATCCTATAACTAAAAGATCAACTCTACTTGACTCCAAGTAGACTATTCTCTATCTATTAAACCTAGCACTTGCTCCTACAGTACTTATTACCTTGATACGGCACTCTTGTCATAGATAGTACCCCAAAAGGCAACCCCCATTTCTCGGTCACCCACGCCCCGAATCTTTTTTTAAAGGTTTTCGTTTACCCTTCCTGCATGTCGAGGGATCAGTTGCTAGTGTCCTCTCCTGCTCAGCTGGTGAACCCTTGAATATTGAGGCAATGTTTCAATTGCCTCATGTACACAGACAACCCTTTCCTCCTCCCACAAAACACAAATACATGCGAGAGATGCAACTATACGGCCAAACTGGAGGCTGAGCTCTCTCAACATAGAACTGGCAAGACCAGTCAGGAGGAGAAGGTTACCACACACACTATAGACCCAGTCTCACATAGTACCATTACAACCTCAAATCATACACATAAACACACAAAGACATACTCGGAAGCTCTGATCAAAAATCTACCAAAACAGCAGAGGCCACCAAAGCAGACACCCAAACAACCACCACCTCAGAACACAACACCCGCAACACATAGACCTCACAGTCAGAGTGTCAAACAGTCACAGCCCTTAAGGCCAAACACAATGCCAGACACACTAGTCATTGGTGACTCCATAGTCAGACACACTGATGTCCTGCTCACCAGACTGAGTAAGGAGAAGGTCACAGTAAGCTGCCTGTCGGGCGCTAGAATCCGCCACATAACGCAAGCACTCAGGTCTCTCAACAGCAGGTACAAATATGACTCAGTCATTGTCCACGCTGGTGTAAACGACCTGAGACGCACCTCCTTGGACTACATGAAAAGAGACATTGAGGAGCTCTCTGATTATGTAGCCCAGGCAGGTATGACCCTGACCTTGAGCAGTATCCTACCTTCACCAAGAATGATACCACAATACAGAGATAAGATGATCAGCTTTAACAATTGGCTTAAACACTGGTGTCATTCAAAGGGGATCCAGTATCTGTCTGCCTGGGATGACATGCTGGACAAGCCACGCTGCTCAAGGGACGGCTTGCACCTGTCACCCTGGGATTCCGGATATTGGCAAAGGCTCTTGCCACCCCATAGTGCCTTTTTAGGCAAGGCTCAAATTCTAAACCTACCACCCTAGAACACAAAAAGGAAAAAAACTAAGGGTAATGCTGCTCAATGCCAGAAGTCTAAATCTCAAAATGCACGCACTCGAGGCCCTTCTCAGTATGGAGAACATCGATGTCTGTGCTGTGACAGAAACCTGGTTCAAGGCTCCTGAGAGCACCCCAGCGCTATCAGGTTTTACCTCATATCATGCCCGCCCCAAAATCCGGACAATACCAAGAAAGGAGGGGTATCCATATTCATCAAGGACACCCACACCTCAAGACTGGTGGCAACGACGATGCATCGGAGACCATCCAGGTGCAATTAACCATAGGCAAGACTGCTCTGCAAATTGTAGCATGTTACAGGCCACCCTCACAAACTCAGGAAACTCACATGGCCTTCCTGAAAACACTAGAGGGATAAATGTATCACCAAACACCATCATACTAGGTGACTTCAATTACCCTAATATAGACTGGGAACACTACTCAAGCCCAAACACCCTAGCCCAAAAGTTCCTGGAATTCATAAACTCAAATGCCATGGAACAGCTAGTCACCATCCCCACAAGAGGAGATAACATACTTGATCTCATCATCACGAACATGGGAGCACAATGTTCAACACCGGAAGTATACCCCTCACTGGTGAGATCAGATCACAAACTAATCTCGCTGGAGGTCCTCATCCCACCCCCACCTGAAATAAAAAAGACCACAGTAAAGAACTTCTCAAAGCCGACTTCACACTTCTAAAGACTAGTGTGGTCTCCTTTCAGGCCCCGAGCCGCGGAAAACAATACTCAAGCCGCTGAATCACTTACAAACGCCTTCTACCAGCACCTGCAGGACTGCATGGATAAGGCAATCCCAAGCAAAACAAAGACTCTTTGTACCAAAGGCAAGCGTCCAGTCTGATGGACCCCAGCCATAAACAAACTCTACAACAAAAGGAGGAAGCTACTACAAGATAGAGCAAAATCCTTAAAAGGTAAGACACCCTTGATCACTATAAGTAAAAACTAAGAGCTCTCATAAAATCATCCAAAGCAAATTTCGAGAGAAAAATAGCTAAAGACTCAAAAGACAATCATAAGGCCTTCTTTAGCTATGTTAGAAACCTAGGAGGAAACTCCCAGATATGCTCAGAACTAGTTCAAAATGATGTGAAGATTACTGATCCTACAGACATTGCCAACATACTGGCTGACAGGTTCAGTGCAAACTTCTCCCCAAAAGGAGAGATATCTATACCAAATGAGTGCAGCCCCCAAACATCTCCAGCGCCCAAGTGAGAACTGCTCTCTCCAAAGCAAAAACACAGCATCCATGGGACCCGATGGTGTCCCCGGCTGTGTGCTCCACGAACTCAATGAGGAATTAAACCCACAGCTAGGACAGCTGTTTAATCAAAGTCTTACCTCTGGATACGCACTCCAGGAGTGGCGACTGCAACTGTGGTCCCACTTCACAAAGGCGGTGCCTCCACAGACCCTGGAAATTACCGCCCATTAGCTTGACAAGCCTTATCTGCAAAGCCATGGAGAGGATCATAATGGACCTCATAAATAAAGACATAGGGAATTTGCAGACTTTGGATCCAACCCAGTTTGGCTTTGTCAAAGGCAGATCATGCCTTTTAAACTTGGTTGACTTTTTCAAACAGTCACCAAAGCCATTGATGAGGGAAAGGCAGTCCATACAGCCTACCTCGATCTGGCTAAGGCCTTCGATACAATACCCCACTCGGGTATCATTGAAAAACTCATCAGCTTAAATGTTAACCCATACATCACAAGATGGGTTGCAAACTGGCTGAGTGACAGAACCCACAGGGTCAGAGTTGCTGGCGCCATGTCAGACTCAAAGCCTGTCACAAGTGGTGTCCCACAGGGCTCAGTCCTGGGCCCACTCTTGTTTGGCATCTACTTTTCCAAGTACAAGCAAACACAGGAGGGTTATGGCTGACAAAGTTTGCAGATGACTGCAAACTGGGCGCCATAGTAGAAAACACATCTGACACAGATATCCTTCAGAAGGGTCTCACAGAAATGGATAACTGGTGCCAGAGCCACGGCCTAAAGTTAAATGCCAAAAAATGCATAGTCATACCCTTCGGGAAAACAAGGTTACCCCTAGCTACCAAATAGGTGGCAATCCACTGAGCACAGAAGAAGTTGTCAGGGACCTGGGGACCCAGGTTGATAGTAGTCTGTCATTCGACACCCATGTAGCTAAAGTAGTTAGGAAGTCCTTCTACATTGCCCACCTTATCATGAAGGGATTCTCATCTAGATCAAGGGAGGTCATAGTCTCCCTTTACTCATCACTCATCAGACCAATGATTGAGTACAATGCCCCATTCGGAATGTATCTGACCCGACACTTGCAGCAGCTGGAGAGGCCACAAAAGTTCCTCACCAAAAGGATAAAGGGGCTCAAAACTCTGGCCTATGCTGCCCGACTGAAAGAACTCCAGCTCTATTCAGTCGCCACCGCTTGCTCAGAGGTGACCTTTGCCTAACATACAAGGCCATGTCAAACCCAGATTTGATGAATATGCTTCACCTCAAAAATCTAGATCCATCAGAGCCACAAGGGCGGAGACTTAAACCTCGACACGGCTATTAATAGGACGTGCTGGAGGGATAGATTCATCACCCAAAGACTCCCTATGCTGTGGAACAAAATCCCGGTACATGTGAGGCAGAGCACCTCGCTGGCCTTGTTCAAGAGAAATCTTGACCAATGGATGGGAGATCGCAGATATACCCCAGGAATTACCTCAGTGTCACTGCTCGACAGAGGCACAGCAAAATAATGGGTATAGTTCCCCATACTAAAGGGGTGGCGTAAGCCACAAAACAATGGGCTAGGCTTATAAATGCCCTCGGGCAGATAGCCTAGTATGAACCTATGAACCTATGAACCTAAGTACAGTAAAAAGAACAATATTAAGTCTTGGCATTACAATATACAAAAATATATTACATTATAAAGGAGAATTTAGCTGTGGTAACAAAGGTATAATTTACACAAAACACCAAGCAGTAAAGGGCAGTAGTAATTAAACAAGGTATTTGTCAACTGAATGACAAGACATTTGAGTTTCAGACTTCATATCCTCCAGAAAACCCATGGCAACACAAAACCTTTTACTATAGCAACTTTCCATCTTCATAAGAACACACAGCAATTCTAATGCTGTATAAGGCAAAATAATTTTCCCTAGTAGCAAAGTGTTCAAAAAATGCAAATGCCTTGATTGTAAACCTTAATAGCTGTATGTATATGTGTCATGAAAGGCAACCAGAAATAGTATTAGAAGGTGAACAATATAAAGTTATAAATCATGTCCCAAAACGAATGATGCCATGACCATATTATAACAATAATGGGAAAAATCCTTGTGGTGTGAAAAGTGTCCAATGAATCTCCTGGAAATTAAGATGAAACCCAGACCGCTAGGCCTCAATGAAATATTAACAAGATATAACCAAATAAAGGCAAACGCAATCA
The DNA here is from genome assembly GCF_019279795.1 of Protopterus annectens. Classification (NCBI taxonomy): domain Eukaryota; kingdom Metazoa; phylum Chordata; order Ceratodontiformes; family Protopteridae; genus Protopterus; species Protopterus annectens. The sequence goes on along the minus strand of NC_056748.1, from coordinate 827,644,102 downwards.
GCCTAAAATGCCCAATGCTGGTTAATAACTATCATGGTGAAATTGCTGAATACACTAATAAATACCAGCCAATAATACGGCATAGATAAGTAATGAATATGAGAAACACAAAATGATATAGCGTCCCACAACACCTGTTAATAATCCAAAACAACACAATAAATGTCCAGTGCTGATTTATGACTGTTTTGCTTCAATTTACTGGTTGTGCTAAAACATACCAGCCAATAGTAAGACATAGAAAAGTTTGATTGCTGAAGAAACCAAAAATTATTTGCGTCTGACAGCACCTGTAAATAATCCGAAGGAACACAATTGGAAGTCGCCACTCAGTCACCATAAGATAATACCATCAGCAACCCAAGCTGTAAAAATTCCACTGCACAAAAAACTAACCAAAAAAAGGCAGAAGTCACTGTATTCCAAAGTTCAGGGACTATTCAAATAGAAAATCCAATGGAGGATCTTAGTGGCTGCCGCTGGTTCCGTTGTCTCCTCATGAATCTGCTCCTGAACTGAGCCCAAAGATGGAACTGTGTCTTCCAACCTTTAATCAGGTCAACATTCGTCGCTACATGGAAAAAATACAATAATCCAAGTCCCAGAATGGTCAGCAAATAAAAGCATCCACAGTGGATAGTTGAAAAGGCGAAAAAGCATGCAGCTTGTGGTTTGGCGGTCTGCACTGTGATCACCTATATTGCAGTCTCCTTTACACAGTATCACCCTTCCAAATTTTAATGGCACTTACAGAAGATGGATACCTGTGCATCCAGGAGACAAGGCAGAAGAACAGTGTGGGATCCAGAATCTACTACTCCTGGGAGAGGGAAAGACGTGTTGGTGGCCAACACATGGCTCACTAATACAGACAGTCACAAGACCACATACAAGAGTAGTCAAAATGCAAATCAATTATATTTCCTCCTAGCGAGGAAAGAGCAATGGAGTAGATTCAAAGACTATGAAGTCTCAAATCTCACAGTGAAACTGTCAACTCCCTGCAAGCAGTGGTCAGAGAAGGCTCAAAGGTCAACAGAGACTAAGCTGAAGACCAGGAAGTTGACTGGAATGAAGGCACAGGAGTTCAAAGAAACACTAGCACTTCAGGAAGAAGAGGAAACAGGTGGGTTCTAAGAAGAATGGAAGCATCTCAAAACAGAACATGTACAGGAAGTTATCAGAAACAAGAAGGCATGCTGAAAGAAGTGAGAGACAAACATGGACCAGGCTAAAAAAGAATATTAGGTGGCTAACAAACAGTCTAAGACAACAGTCACAATGGCAAAGAAGAAGGCATCAAACTCTGCAGATTGCACAAAGAAAACAAGGCAAACACAGAAAGATAATCATCACACACCAGTCATAAAATATGTCAGCAACAGTATGTCTGGTACCAAACAAGAAAGAAACGTTGAAAAATGAACCGCCACAGCAACCTTGAGACCAAGAGTCCAATAATTATTTAGGATTCTTTCATCTTTTATATATATATCATTTTTAAATTTGGTATATATATTTCATACACTTTTTGTCATTATGTACATTTAGATTTTTAGTGATTCTCATTGGATATTTACACATTTATAACATTATCAGTGTATGTTTTTAGTTTTTTGAATATGTGATGCCTTCACGAGTATTTTTTCTGAGAGTTCTTGTTGTTCTTCATATTTACCTTTTTATGGGTGGGTTTGTTTAATATATTTCCTTTGCCATTAAACAAACAAGTGAATCCACAAAAAAGCGCAAATTTGTAAAACACAAAATTCAGAAAGTCAACAGTCTCGCACACCCAAACTGGTCCTAGTTCTATAATTTAATACATATAAATCAATAAATGAATTAAAAAGGACAACAAAGCTAGAAGGGCAATGACAAAGAAAGTGTTGTAATTAACCCCTGAGATAAGCCTTATATTTTAATACAGGGGCAATATTACATGACTCATTTAAACCAGGAAAATTGAAGGCATCAAATCTTAGTTGCCACTCTAATTCCCGGGTCTCCAGTAATAGAGATGTAGGTCCCCCCTCGGATTGATGGCATTAAACTATCAATACCCATGAATTGAAAACTATGCCCTGGATTTTTATTTATGTGTTTAGCCAGAGCGTTTTCAGTTTTAAAATTTTTTATTGCGTAACAGTGTTGATACACTCGGTCTCTAAATTTTCTGTCGGTCTTATCTGAATTTTGTGTTTTACATATTTCCTTTGTAAAGGAAAGTTTTTATCATTATACTTGTGATGAAATATTCATGTATACATATATTTTTAGTATAATGAAGTGGGTATGCGCTGTGTTATTTAGTTGATTTGAGCATTGACTTTGTTTTTAAGTTTGTTGATTTAAACTAAATGTGACGTTTTGTTTATGTCATTTCCTGTCTGATTTTATTTAGGCGGGGGGTTTCTGCTTGTTACTTTTCTCTGATGAAGCTACAAGTGTTTTGTGGCGAAAACGCTTGCTGTTATTTTAATAAAACTTGCGTTCAGGTTAATTATCGGACTCTTGGTCTCAAGGTTGCTGTGGCGGTTCATTTAGCAACAGTATGTCTGGCAGCTTCTGAATGAAGAAAACCCCACAGAAACTATAGTGTTCCACGCAAAACCTACATTGGATAGGAAGAACAATCCACCCTAGAAGAAGTACAGCACTAAGGAAAATGAAGTCATGGAAAGCAGCAGGATCAGATGAAATTACAGCAGATAAGATCAAAATGATGGGTAAGATAGAGTATCTTCACTATCAGGGATTGATATCAGAATATAAGCAAAGAGGAAGGTGCAAAAGGATCCTAAGTGAAAGACCTGCACTGGTTGAGATTTTAGTCGACCCTAGAACAGAAGCTGTTGTTAAAAAAGAGATAATTAGCAGGGCATATAAAATACTGCACAATAATTATACAAATCAATCAGATGAGGTCAGAAAAGATTAGAAAGAGAGATTAGATAAGCAATTCACAAGTAAACAATGGGAGGACATATGTATGACACCCAGATATGCAACAGAGTCTAGAAGATTTTGAATTTTTGCTTGGAAGTTTTTGCATAGGTACTTTTATATCCCTAAGTAGAATGCAAAAATTTTTCCTCAGATAAACGTCAAATGTTGGAGGTGCAATGAGGAAGAAAGATGTATCTGGGTGCATATGTTTTCAAAGTGTAATCAGTTGGCAGACTTTAAAAATTCCCCGCAGAGTACTCTGTCAGAATTACAGGGTGAGCAAATAATTGTGTAAATAAGGAAATGATTTTTTGAGCTGGGATACAGGATCTGAATTACTCTGACACAGTACGGCCTTGTCAAGTTGAATTCTAGTGGCTGCAAAGAAAAGCAACTACTACAAACTGCAAATTAAAGTCTGAATCAAACCATACTTGAAGTAGTGAAAATTGCAAGCGAGAATAGAACAGGGAGTGGGATCTTTAGAAAAGGGTAGGAATAATTTGCACAGAAAAAATAGAAATGGTGGGAACAGTGAATGCAGAAAAGTATTTTGGAGGAGGAATTAGGTTCAAGAGAAGGCAAGAATTAAAAAACATATCTAATGTTGGATTAATTATATTGTGCAGAAGATTATATGTGATGCATAATATTTGTTAATGTGAACTTGTTAATATGGTTTGATTACTTTTATATAAATTTAAGTTTGTCTATGTCACAAGTGATAATTCAATAAAGGTATTACAAAAAAAAGGTGATGGTTGAGATAGGGGAGAAATGGCTCCTGAGGGTACTCATTGACGTATGGAGAGAAAGGTCTATCCCACATAACTGGAGAATAAGCATTCTAGTGCTAGTGTACAAGATCAAAGGGGACATTCACAAGTGTGGGCAGTACAGATTAATAAACTGTCACCCTACATGAAGGTGCTGAAGGGTGTTACCATTAAATTAATGCACAGTGTGGAGATAAAGCTAGAGATGAGGAAAGAGTGCAACTGGGCATTCCTAGATTTGGAAAAAGAATAGGACAATGTCCCAAGAAGGCTGAGTTTGGCATTTCTGTGCTTGTTCAAAGTACAATCATATGTGTACTTGATGTTTTGTCATGAACTTAAAGGAATCAAGTTTACTATTGACTTGCTGACTCAGCAACACTGGATGGTAAAGTTAAAGGAAGAAACCTTGAGGGAAAGGCTGTTTGTCTGTCTCCAAAAGTGGACAGGTTCCACTGGAGGTGCCAGATTAAGAGGTTTCCACTCATCTAGGCAGCAGTGGAAAGGCAGTGTTGGAGGCAAATTATCACACTCAACGTGACAACGGTGACAACAAATCTACACTGTGCAGAATAAAAGCCCGGAAAGCTAATTCTGCATTTTACAAAACCAGCAAGCAGATCCAACAGGAAATCCGATGGTGGAAAAGTAATCATCCGACTCCACGGCAAAGTGAACACAAGAAATTTTATTACATCCACAACAAGTACGAACAGTAAGGATTAAGCGCTTTCGTCTCCACCCTGGAGACCTCTTCAGAATCAATTAAAGCAAGAAAAGGCGCTGCTTTTATATACACATGAATAAAATAATTAACTAATTAATCGCAATTACATTAATCACAATAAAATAATTAAACTATTAAAAGATATCTGAAGCCCTTAAGGGTGTAGTGTGGTATGTTACACAGGTTTCAAAAACACTTGTGTCTACTATGTTCTTATATACAAATTCAAAAGTATGTGGTGAAAAGAAGACAAAATAAAGGAACAATGTTCTTAAAATACCTTCCAGCTTCACAATACCAAATATTTGATATTTAGATATAAAAAATCTGTAAAAAGCATAACACTATAGTTGAATAAAAATATGTATATGATATATAAAATTGTAACAAAACCATGACCTAATATGCACACTTGTTTTGATGCAATTAGAGTAAGTGTACCTCTTATACTAATAAAACAAAGTGTCGATGTTAAGATGGTAATAATGTATATAAGAGTGTATGTGAAAAAATGTGTATATATAAGTATATATATTGAGAAATAAATATGTAATATAATATGGTGTAATATAATATAATATGTGTAGTTAATATGTATAAATAATGACATTGGTAAAGAATTGTATTTTAATAAATATATTAATATATAAATAAATATATAAAAATATAAATATTTATATTAATAAATATATATATATATATAAATATATTAAAACCATGTATAAAAAAGTTTGCAATGTGATCTAATTGTGCATAAAGGAGGAAAAAAGGAAGAAAAAATGATGTTATGATGTATAAGTGTGTTTCTTTGGATCAGAAGCCAATAGTTTTAATGCCGGTGTGATGGATATACAATCATTTAACCCTTTTCCATTACACGCATCTAATCTAAGCTGCCATATCATTTCCCTATATGCCAGTTTAGTTTCCCAATCACCCCCTTTGGCATATTGTAAATTTTGTTGGTGCTTCTACGTAGGGAAAACAGAGAGACACCTACGTAGAAGAATATACGAACACATCAGAGACATTAACCGTAAGAATGTGAATAATGCACTGTATAGGCATTCTATTGTGTGTTCTGATGCCAATTTCAAATTCTGGGTCTTGGAAATTGTTGAGCCTACCGATAGAGGGGGTGATTGGGAAACTAAACTGGCATATAGTGGATACAAATGATGTACTAAATAATACTTAATCTGTTTTTTTTTTTACTTACTAAACCTTAGTAGACATTCCCCCAAAACTATTAGAATGTGGTGTAGAATGTGGTCTAAAGTTTTCTTAACCCCCACAGATTGTAGAGTATTATATTTGGTTACTTGGTAAACTGGTAAATTTTATCAGTAAACCTTAGTGAAAGCCATCAATCAATCAATCTACCCACAAAATGAGGGAAGACTATTTTGCCAAAAGCTGCTGTATCACAGGACATGTTAGAGATGCTTTGGTGATTGCTGCACTGAGAAAACTGCAGGGTCTTTAAAGGATCATAGCCTACAAAACCATGCCACCACTGAACAGGCCTCTATGAAAAATATGAAAGAGTTTTCTTGCTGCTGCCAACCATTATGAGATCCCCCAACTTCAGAATTATTTTGCATCCTTTATAACTGCATCATTTCACTGGTCATTTCCCACACAGTGAGAAAAGACAAAAAATATACAGGTTGTCCAATAGTAAATCAGCAATATAACCCAGCAAGGTCTGGGAACCAGTTCTTGTTGTTGCTTAATTCAGGACTGATGGAGCTTCACCTTCATGTTCCCCAGCCATACGTTACTGTATGTGATATCCCATCTCATACTGGAGTCATTTTCGAAACTGCTGGTTATAATGAAGCCTGGCCTCCTCTCAGTTTATGAGTGTCCATAATCCATAACAATTAGGGTCAATGCACATAGCACTGCCTTTCTCTCATGCCACGTTCCTTAACTAGATATCATTGAAGATCCCATTCTGTTATATGTAACTGCAGTATCTGCATGGTTGTTAGTTACCCAGAACTGTGACATCAGCAGTGATGTCATTTACATCCCAAGTCTTCTTCCTCTATAAAGTGAGATGAGGCTTTCTGACCTGAACGAGCAGAGAACACCGACGTACGCCCACCTGCAAATCTTCTCAGTCAGCTTTAGGGGAATATGCATCCCTACAGGCTCAGAAGACCTTTGTAGTGCATACTATTCTACAGATCTAAAAGGGTTATATTGGAATAGGGTAATGCTTTAATAGGTGTCTGTCAGAGAAGTTGGTAGGAAGAAAGGGCATACATTTTATATTCAGAAGGCACTGGATGCAGTGACACTGGTGTGCATTGCTACCAATGGCCTGGTAACAAATTCCGTTCTGACTGTAGGGACCTGGGGTAGACAATAAATCTTCCTTGGGTAGTCAAATATGGGCTTGTGTACGCATTTTACCTGCCAATGAGGCTCCTATTTTTCTTTTTTTCCTCCTCCTTCTTTCATTTGAACCCATTACCATGGGCCAGATCAATCACCAAACTCTTCCTGAATTCTTGGAGCAGTCACAGGATTTGTTTTCATTCTGCCTTGACTATCTATGGCATACATTTTAAACTAAGGCTATATTTAAACTGGCTATAACCCGAATTAAAACAGCGGCCAGGATGCTGGAAGATCCAAATGGTGGAGGATAGGAGTGAGCATAGGAGTGAGCAATCTACACTGACACAGGCATTCAAGCAGAGAGAGTAAAGGGGGTATGGGACATTTTGACCACGGACAGTTCGACCTCAGATGGTTTGACCCCACTGAAATGGCAAAGCAAGAAAAATAAGGCACAGATATTCTGACAAAAAGAAGAAAAAATGTTATATACTGCTCATACACCCACATTTATTTTATTTATTTATTTTACATTTGTTGACCAAAAGATTCCGACTGGATACATGTCCATTTTCAGCAGAAGTCCAGTGAGAAAGCTCCACAGAATAATAATAGCACGCAAGTCAGTTATTAATACATACCAAGCAAAATATCTTAGGAAAAGACATTATTTTACAAGATTGCGTAGGTTTACAGTTTCATAGTTTCTTAGGGAAAAAAACACATTGTTTTACCAGATTGCATAGGTTTTACAGTTTGATAGTTCAATAATCCTTGGTATTGGCAAGACTATATCTAAATCACATTGCTTTAAAGTTTAAAGTAGGAGTACTTAGAATGTACTGGATTCTAGAAAAAAACATAGCTTAAGACAACATAAGTAAGATGGAGCTGAGAAAGAGTGTTTGATTATGCTTCATCTGCAAGGGATACAGGTGAGTGGGAGCAACGGGGGGATAGTATAATAGGGGTCAACCTGGAGGACGGCTAGGGCATTGCCTTGTGAGCATTAGATATTCTTTGAGTAGTTTTTTGAATGTAACCATTGAGTTGGCAGAGGTGATGGCAGAGGGTAATGAGTTCCATATTTACCTATGTAGTTGGGGAATAGGGAATCACCTGCTGAATTATTGGCTTTGATTACCTTGATTAGTCTTTTATCACTAGAGCAAAGTTGTCTGGGATTGGCTTGTACTTTAAGTAGATTAGATAGTGCTGGAGTTTTTTTCGGGAAGCAGTAGGAGTTTATGGGTGAAAGAGAGCTGGTGGAATGAAAGGAGATTTGGGAATTCAAGCCAGTTAAGCTGATGCAGTGACTGACAGTGGTGAGCATGACAGGGGGCACCGGTGGCTTATCTGGGAATTTGATTGTAGCAGATTTTGCTTGGCCATTTCGGTTTTAGGTTGGTTAGTAAAGACAGGAGCGGCGTATAATAGTGGGGAAAGGAGGTGGGTTTAAGCCACTGTTATTCTAGCAGGTTGAGTGAGAAATGGTTTATTTTTATAAAGACTGCCCAGTTTTTTGTGGATGTTTTTAATAGTTTGATTTATATGTATATCGAACTTGAAATTGTTGTCAGTAGTGACTCCTAGCAGTTTGGTATGAGTGTCTGGAGAGATGATAGCCTCATCTCTGGATGAAATATTGAATGAGTTGGGCATTGGAGTGGATTTGTTTGGTTTAAATAGCAACAGTTTGATCTTTTTGCCATTAAGTAAACTATTTTTGTTAAGAAACCAGGTTTCGGTAGTTTGAAAGGCTTTTTGGGTTATGGAGAGGAGTTTGTCAGGGTTATTGGCTGAGGAGACTAAAGTGGAGTCATCAGCATATAAGAGCTGCATCTTGGCAGATGCTATGGAAATCATTAATGAAGATGGAGAATAGAAGGGGACCTAGAATGGACTCTTGTGGGACTCCAGTTGTAATAGGTAGCAGTGAGGACAGGTTGTTGTCCCATCTAACTGATTGCTGTCTACCTTGTAGATAGTTCTGGAACCAGGCTACGGAGTGATGACTAAGGCCAAGATTAGTAAGCGAGTGGAGAAGTTTGGGATAGTTAACCATATCAAAGGCTTTTGAGAGGTCCAGGAATATGGCAGATGTTAGTTTACCTGAGTGTCTGTTTTGGTTGATGAGGTCTGTAAAGGAGAGAAGGGCTGTGGTTGTACTGTGGGCAGGTCAGAATCCATGCTGGGTAGGAGACAGTAGCTGGTTATTAAGTAGGCATGGCATAAGATGGTGGCATATACATTTTCCAAGAATTTTTGCTAGTAGGGACAGAATAGGGCAATAGTTGGTGAGGTCAGCGGATGTACCACTTTTAAGTAAAAGGATAACGTAGGAAGTTTTCCAGATAGGTGAGATAGCACTTTCTGACATGGACCTGTTAATCAGAATAGAGACTGGGTAGGTGATCTCATTAGCAGCCAGCTGAAGGTATTCTGCAGGAATGCCATCAGCTGCTTGGGTAGTAGGTTTAAGTTTAGTTAGTAACTTTTTGACATAAATGGTCGGGATGGGTTGAAACTAGAAGGTAGTGTTACAGTTGACTGCAAGTTTAAGGATACCGGTAGTAGTAGTGGTGGGTTGTTGTTGAACTAGTTTGGAGATGGTTTCTAGGAACTATTTATACTGACTGAGTTAGATACATCTGTAAATTCACTTGTGGAGGATGGTGGTGGGTGGAGGGGTTTACCAGGGAGAAGTAGTTTATTTATTCCGACCTAGAATTTTCTGGGATTGTGCTGGTGCCTATTTTGCAAATGTAGGAAATAATTCTTTTTGCCCAGGAGAAAATTTTTTTTAGTTTCATTTCTAATTTTTTGGAATTGTTCTCTAGTTGCTGTAGTTTTTGTGGCTCTCCAGTGATGCCAGGCTCTATTTCTTTGTGCTATCTTATTTTTAGACTCTTTGGTGATCCAGGGAGCTGTGTGCATTTTCAGTTTTCTGGTACAAGGAGGGGCATGGCATTTAGGATCTTTAGGAAAGTGCTGCTGAATTGATTAACAGCTTCATCTAGGGGAATTTTCTTTAGTGTGTTCCAGTTTTGGTATTTTAGTTCAAGCCTGAAACTGTTTGGATCAAAATTATGTTTGTTCCTGGTAGTTTGAAATAGTGGGGTAGAGTTGGTATGGGTATGGGTTTTGTATTTTAGTAGGAAGGTGGGTTGGTGGTCACTGAGGGTGTCAGGTAGGACACCTGATTGGTATGGAGTAGTATTGTTTATCAAGATCCAATCTAAGAGACTTTCTTTGGCTTTATTGTTTCCTAGCCTAGTACTAGAGTAAATGACTTGGGAAAAGTTATACAGATTAATAAGGTCGGTGGGGTTAATAGTTGAATACGTGTGCCATCTATATAAAAGTCACCCAGGATGATTGTTTATTGGGGTAGATTTTGATTAACCCAGCGAAAAAGGACTTCTAGAGAAGGAACATTGTTGCCTGGAGGTATATAACCAGAGATAATATTGACAGATTTTTTTGTCACTAAGTTTGAGTTTGGCTAGAAGAAGTTCAGAGGTACTGAGGGAAGGGATAAGAGGATCCGTGGAATATATCTTCAGGTTGTTTTTGAAAAGTAATGCTACCCCACCCCCTTTTTCTGATAATCTGTCTTTGCGTAATATATTGTACCCAGGTGAGAGGAATTCACTGTCAGGTGTTGTAGGTTTTAACCATGTTTCAGTTAGGGATAGTAGATCAGGGGAATAGGTGGATATCAAAAAATGCAGTAGGTGAACTTTGTTGTTCATGCTTCAGATGTTTAAGCTTAGTAGTAGAAGGCTATTTATTTGGTCTAGTCTGGTCCTTTGGAGAAGGAAGATTGGTTGGGTGAGAGGGCTGGGAAAGAAGGGTTATTTGTGTGGGGGGTAGGGCCTGGGTTGGGGTGTATGCCACCGGCTAGGATCAGTTGGCGTCTAATTTGCTGCATGAGTTTGGCAACTTAGTTAGAATGGTAATGTACTTACTTCTGGTAAATGATTTGGTAGAGGCTGGGAGGAGTATATTGAAAGGAAGTGGGAGAATATTGTGGTGGTGCCTGCTTGGGGGTATGTGTAGGCTGTAGTGTCGGGTGAGAGGAGGTATGCTTTTGAAGGGGTTATAATGGTAGCATTAAGTATAGTTCCGTAGGAGGTAAGGTAGTGGGTTAGTACTAGGAGGAAGAAAATGGAGAGATTGATTGTATGCATGGTAACTGATCTGAGATGGTGTGCGTGTGTCTGGTTAGTGGGTGGGGTGTATGGGTTGGGAGACAAGGGGATTGATTGATGAGGAGGATTTTTCTAGAGAGTAACTGGTGTAGGTTAAATGGGTGGAGTGCTTAGCTATAAACCTAGAGGTAATGGGGGCATGTGAGAAATGGGGGCAGGGTACAGGAGCGGAGTGAACAGAGCAGGTTAAAAACATGAAGAAGAACCCACACTCTACCAAAGAAAAACAATCTATTGGACCAGGTGATTAATTTTACCAAGGTCACTATTATCAGCTCAAATGTCTTTATTATCGGACACATAGCACCTCTGTTAGGACTGTGGAGAAGAGCTTTGATATCAGAAACTGCATTGTGATCAGATACCAAAACTTTGTTTCCTTTGGAGAGTATTCTATTAAGAAAAAGAATACAATAGTGTGGGGGAGAGGCACTAGCAGGAAAGCTAGAGGGACAAGACATCTAAGCATGTAGCCTTTGCTGTGTGCATGTCATTTAACAAAGCTAACACTAGAGTAAAATTCCTGAAACGCTGCTATATCATACAAGGGTACATACACTGCAGTTTCAGTTGCTATTTCCCGAGTGTTTTCAGCGGGCGATGCTGGGTCTATGCTATCGCAATTCAAGGGTGGTCAGCGTAGGAAGTTTAGTAAAGGGAAACTGCAGTTTCAGTTGCTATTTCCCGAGTGTTTTCAGTGGGCAATGCTGGGTCTAGGCTACCGCAACTCAAGGGTGGTCAGAGTGGGAAGTTTAGTAAAGGGAAACTGCAGTTTCAGTTGCTATTTCCTGAGTGTTTTCAGTGGGCAATGCTGGGTCTATGCTATCGCAATTCAAGGGTGGTCAGCGTAGGAAGTTTAGTAAAGGGAAACTGCAGTTTCAGTTGCTATTTCCTGAGTGTTTTCAGTGGGCAATGCTGGGGCTAGGCGACCACAATTCAAGGGTGGTCAGCGTAGGAAGTTTAGTAAAGGGAAACTGCAGTTGCAATTTCTTCAAGTGTTTTCACCGGGTGATGCTGGGTCTAGGTGACCACAGTTCAAGGGTGGTCAGCGTAGGAAGTTTAGTAAAGGGAAACTGCAGTTTCATTTGCTATTTCCCTGAGTGTTTTCAGCGGGCGATGCTGGGTCTAGGTGACTGCAATTCAAGGGTGGTCAGCGTATTAAGCTTAGTAAAGGGAAACTGCAGTTTCAGTTGCTATTTCCCGAGTGTTTTCAGTGGGCAATGCTGGGTCTAGGCAACCACAATTCAAGGGTGGTCAGCATAGGAAGTTTAGTAAGGGAAACTGAAGTTGCAATTTCCCCAAGTGTTTTCACCGGGTGATGCTGGGTCTAGGTGACCACAGTTCAAGCGTGGTCAGCGTAGGAAGTTTAGTAAAGGGAAACTGCAGTTTCATTTGCTATTTCCCTGAGTGTTTTCAGTGGGCGATGCTGGGTCTAGGTGACTGCAATTCAAGGGTGGTCAGCGTAGGAAGCTTAGTAAAGGGAAACTGCAGTTTCAGTTGCTATTTCCCCGAGGGTTTTCAGCGAGCAATGCTGGGTCTAGGCGACCGCAATTCAAGGGTGGTCAGCGTAGGAAGTTTAGTAAAGGGAAACTGCAGTTTCAGCTGCTATTTCCCCAAGTGTTTTCAGCGGGCGATGCTGGGTCTAAGCGACCGCAATTTAAGGGTGGTCAGCATAGGAAGTTTAGTAAAGGGAAATGGTAGGCACTCAGCTAGGGGAACGCTGTGGAAGGGAAGTAAATCCTAACAGTGACTATGCATTTTAAAATGAGAAAATGTCAAAGATTGCCTCAAAAAAAAACAAGAAAAAAAGAAGCCATGAGGCTATACAACTGTTTAAAACATTTGCATTTGAAATACATGTAATAATATCTTTAATGTTAATGTTTTTGTTTTTGTTTTCAGTGGGCAATGCTGGGTCTAGGCTACTGCAACTCAAAGGTGGTCAGAATAGGAAGTTTAGTAAAGGGAAAACTGCAGTTTCATTTGCTATTTCCTGAGTGTTTTCAGTGGGCAATGCTGGGTCTATGCTATCGCAATTCAAGGGTGGTCAGCGTAGGAAGTTTAGTAAAGGGAAACTGCAGTTTCAGCTGCTATTTCCCCAAGTGTTTTCAGCAGGCGAAGCTGGGTCTAGGTGACCGCAATTCAAGGGTGGTCAGCGTAGGAAGTTTAGTAAAGGGAAATGGTAGGCACTCAGCTAGGGGAATGCTGTGGAGGGGAAGTGAATCCTAACAGCGACTATGCATTTTAAAATGAGAAAATGTCAAAGATTGCCTCAAAAGAAAAAAAGAAGCCATGAGGCTATATAACTGTTTAAAACATTTGCATTTGAAATACATGTAATAATATCGTTAATGTTAATTTAAAATAATATTAATGTTTACAATCTTAAATAATACTGATTTTAAGGTTAAGTTAAAAACTATTAAATTGATTATATTTGCAAATTAAATAAAATGTTAAATAAATTAACATTTACATATATAAAAGTTTAAATAATATATTAAATTCCAATGAAAAAAAATTATGATTGATATGTTAAGCAATGCATTTATAAAACTTTAAAAACTTTTTTTTATATAATTGAGGTCAAATAGTCTGGGGTCAAATTGTCTAGGGTCAAACTGTCCACTAGCTACTCCAATAGACAATAAATGTAAATTTAAACATGAAAGTGTATACAATTGCATTAGGGTCGAATCGTTCGGGGTTCACACAGTCTGGGGTCAAATAGTCCTGCTTCCAGTAAAGGTTCTGATCAGCTGACTGCCACCAAGCAAGTGGAGGATTTAAGGCAACAAAGCATAGCAATGACCAGGGATGTGTTCTTAGTTCTGCCAAGCTAATGCACAGTCCTTATTATTAACACGTGGGTAGAAACATCCACTTTAAACCTTTGTGGTGATGCAAACACCCACACCTGCCACCAGCTGTGAGATTAGGTCCCAACAGAAGCATCTTCATTGCCAGCATCAGTAGATGTCAGTTAAGGCAACAACTAACTCCATGGCTACCTGGATGATCACTTACTATAGTCAGCTCTAACACTCATGCTGAGGATTCCCCAGTGGTTGGGAAACAAATGGGATCAAGAACAACAAAAGGGGGGGTGATGGTTAGCAGGCATGTGAGAAAAAAAGAGCCTAGGAAAAATAAAGATAATGCTATATTTGTTGAGAAATAAAGGCTTAGTTATAGATCATCTCATTCCAAGAGAAGGACAGATTGATGAAAACAATGTTAAAGTGGGAAATATGACCATTTGGTCCAAATTCTGACTCCATAATGTGGTTCTTTACAAGGGTGGGGTGAGATTTCTCTTTACAAGCATGGTGCAGTGACCCTGGAGTTTATTAATGCATGGGAGCTATGGGTTGGGGAAAAAGTGGTTTTGGCAACATGAAATGAAAGCATGCATGTGGAACACAAATTAGTGAGCTGTACAGGAAATCTCACACTGAATTTCAGCTACATGTTATGTGATGTAAACTCTTACCAACAGTTTTTAGGTAGAGATTCCCTTATCCATAAATGGACAGCAAACATCAGTGCTATCCAAGAAAAATGAGGAATGGATATTCACAGCAGCAGCAGGACTTCAACCAAAGATACATAAGTCTCATATTAACTATTCATATATTTCACTGTCTGTGCTATAATGTCATGTTTTTTCTTGAAAATTCAAAAAAGATTTCTAACCTAGCTAAAAGTAAACAATAAGTCTTCAGGAGAGCTTAAATCTGCTCTGACAAAGAGAGAATATACACAATAGCTAAAGGTCACTGCCATGGCTAACATTAAGTCTGTGAGATTAGGACACTTTTTTTAACCTGACCATGATTACCAGGACTTCTTAACAGCTGTGGAACAGCAGGGAGCCAAATATGTGTCAGCAGGGCAGCGACCTTTAAGTAGTGCTTTCACCTCTGACACAAGTCTGAGCCCTTCTTTTGTCTCTTTTCATTTTTAGAAATAATTGCTGTCCTGGTGTAAACTAAACACGGGGTTGGAGATGAGCAGTAAATCAAGAGTTCAGCAAAGTTTTAAAACTAGTACTTTTTGAAAAGATACACTGAATCAGTCTTTTTCAGACACAACTATGTAAAAATTATTTTTAGCATTTCTGCTGCAGAAGACAGAGAAGCACATAAAGGTATAATTATCTTGCTTTTGTTATCAGGACATTATATGTCAACCAAAACAATGTTACATATTTAAAGACATTTTCTGGTTGTGTATGTCGATGTATATGACAGAGATTATAAACCAGACTAGCAGAAGGTGATGGGATTTGAATTTACATTCAGGAACCTTACAGTATTGTTGCTAATATCAGAAAATGTGGCATGCTGCATAATGTTTTAAAAAGAAGTACAGTTATAGTCACCATGGCACAGTGCAAGCAATTTATACCTTTTTTTCATGATGGGGGAATCTTTGGTCATAAGGACACAGCCCTCACCACCAAACCAAAGCTCCCAATGTGTGCAAATTTATTAAATTACCCAGGTCAGTGACACAGCATATTGCTGTTACACAACGGCATTATTTAAAAATATATCTTACCTTTCCCAGCTACCAACACTGTATAACTCACATTCATTACTTTATCCATTACTTTTCACTGATGCTCTTCTACAACCTCAGAATGCACTATGCACAAGCACATCAACGAACACGAGAAAACATTCCTAGTACATACTTCACAGATGCAGTTTGTGCTGGTGGCAGAGAGGATGCTGCAAATAACAAGACGGCTATAATTTAGACACTGAAAGATGCATATTGATGGAGAAGAGAGTAAAATTAGAATTGTTTTACCCTTTAATTAGCCTTTATTAGTGGACAGTTACTTAAGTTTATACAAAATATTAGATCTGTTATGCCACTTAGCAACAATTAAGGCATTTACTTGTGCTTCCCAGCATCAGTCGTACTGGGTTTTTGTGCAGTGCGATTACTGAAGTCGTGTGAAATACTGTTACTTTTTATCTCCTCAGTAAAAATCATCCTTTGTGTAATTAGATCTGCCATTGTAGCTAGCACCTAAGATTTACCCAAATGAAGGGTGTCACAGAGTCTCTATTCTCAATTTTTCCAACAGTAAACTGGAAAATAAAATTGAGCAGTAGGTCTGGAACGAACAACATGATAAAACTAATTATAGAACAGGTCAATAAAATTCAACTGAACCTTTATTAATAAGCACCGACAGGTTGAAACTAATTACAAAACAGGCCAATAAACCTCAGATGAACCATGAGCAACATATCTTTCACAGACTATACATCAGCGCAGTTAGGAGGCTATCTGTCTGTGCTATAATCAACTATACAAAGACATAATCTAGTCATATTTCCTTCCTGTCTGCATTTTTAAACTTCTCTTTACTTTTTCTTCTAGGATACTCACCAAGTACAAAAATCCATTTATCTGAGCTCTGCTTCAAACAAACAAACAATGGGTGCTTGCAATGGCCATCAACACTAAAAGAAAGTATTTTTAGGGGTAATGACCTACTTTGTAGGTGAATCTGTGCCCTTCTACTTATTATATAAACAACTCCAAGGTCACTGCACTTTGAGGAAGGGGAGAGTTCACCCTTGCCACATCCTTCCTTAACAAATGTGCTCTTTGGTCATTTGTGCATTGTGGTACACTTGTTTACTATGCAACAGTGATACTTCTTTATTTCTGCACTTTGTCCACCAAGCCATCTTTAATATGGCAGTTCTCATTAACTGTCCACTGGCAGCTCACAGCTACTTTTTAAACCAATGAGCTTCATCTTTGCATAACTGCTTACTAAAATCACTGAAACTGTTTAGCATCTACAGCTCTGTAGCGAAAGACACAAGCATTTATGTAGTTCATGCACATCCCATCACATTCAACATCATGACATCCCACCCCAATACTCAATCCTTACTCAGCATCTCTGGTTCATTTCTGCCCTTGTGGGGCTCTTGCTTGATCCTGCATGTAAGAATGGAGAAACATGGCAAAAGCATTATTTTAATGAGACTTATGTTGCAATGATTCTTTCAGTTTATGAAGAATAAATCATGACTTTTTCTGTCCAGTGTGTCCTGACAGACCCAGATACAGTATGAACAATATTAGTTCATAAAATATGATTTTGTACCATACCATTATGACCACCAGACTTGATCTACAAAAAATGCAGAGCAAAGCATGCTCTGTGTGTCTTATACAATTTTGGATATAATTAATAAATAAGCATATTTTACCTATGCCTTGCATAATGGATAAGTTCAGGAGATCATAAATGTTCTACACAGCAAAATGAAGATCACATTTTGTGAGCAAACTTTCTTAAAGCTGTCCACAGAGCATCAGGACAGCTGGAAGAGGTAAGGACCCTTGTTTTCCTTCTGAACTTTATCCAATATCTGCTGAGGCACAGTGCTCCCTTAACCATAATAGTCACGTGAAATTTTTTCAGAGCCATGTTTCAGTTTGGCAGCAAACTACTTTGAACAGATTCCATTTCTTACTGACTACACTGTTAAGCAACAATATTTTGTTGCTAGACAGATACTTGTCACAGCTGTAAATGGAAATGTAAGTACTCCCTGGTTACAGAAATTATTCCATTAGGTCTCATGATGTTCTGAACCTGAAACTAAAAAGAACTAATGTTCCTCAAAGCATCCATAACTCCCACAAGCTGTATTTTAGCAAAAAGCTCTAATAAAAATGTTCTGCATCCTCATGTTATATTAACCATACCAACAACACGTGATAACCTTTTTCATTCCAACTGACTGTTATGTAGAATTCCTGACGTGTCATCTTCATACCCCTTTGTTATTCAGTGTACACTGGCTGCCTCTGGAAGACAATTAAAATTACACAAATGCAGTCACAGTTATAACAATACCATACATATGTGATACTTACTTAAGTAAGCCAAGTCTGGTGCCTCAACTGCCTTGCAGGCTGGTCTTTCTGGCATCTTGAAATAAAGCAAAGTGTTTGAAAGCAATGGCCTACCTTCTTACACTGGAGAATACCATTCAATAATCTTTTAATCCTCACATTTTGTTGAGTTTGTGACTATTGCTCCACCTTGCTTACTGCACCCAAGTACGTTAATGCTATATGTCCTCAAGGAGCATGAGTGGGGGGGTGAAATTCCAGTTTCACTTTGCACACTCAGGTAAATATTGTGCAAGGTGACACCTTCATAAGTATGTGCAGTCCTGTTATGCTGTAAGGTTGTGGTGCCAGGCAAGCAATGTTTATGCTGAATGCTATTACTGTTGGGAGGGGCAACATGTCAGGTTGGCATTTATAGCTTCTCTCTGCATTTAATATGCAAGTACATAGTTTATTAAAAAAAGTTCCTCTCTCTCTCTCTCTCTATATATATATATATATATATATATATATATATATATATATATATTTATATATATACTACAAATCTAAAAGAGAAGGTAAAGGAGCCAGAGAAATCAGTTCTAGTCAAATATTGAAACCAGGGCAAGCATGCCAGTAATATGAAAATAAGGGTCAGTTACAGACACTATAAAGAAAGCACTCAGTTTGATTTGCGTTACTAGAATGTTAGTCCATATAGCAAAAAAAAGACAAATTCTTGAATCAGAATGAAAAAGCAAGATTCCATCTTACAGGAGAATAACGTCACTTAGGGTAGAGGAGAGTACAATTAGAACCAGAAGTAACCTAGAATTAGCAGGTCACACACCACCCTATAAAAACAGTGAAAGAACAGAGTTGACAGACTTTAGGTTCACATATTGTGTACATATGACTACTCAGGCTACAATCACAGTACGTTAAGCTGCCCAATGGTCATTAAGTAGGGACCTACAGGATACATATACCATGTCATTATCATCAACATATTATGCTGTGCAGGACAGAGGGGAGAGAGAGCATGGACTTGTTTTTGAATACTGTAAACAAACTGTAGCTTGACAGTTGTTGTCTCCTTCACATCCAGAACTAATTTAAGACAAACTAATGAACACAGCACAAAAGGGTCAAGATAGCAGGAGCCTATACACAGCTGCCAAAGGAAGAAAATAAAACTGAACAAGGACGAGAGATCAACTGGAGTCTGACAAACAGTTAAAAGTACAAGATAATGTGAATAGGCTGCATTTAACTGGACACTATGTAGAAAGACAAGTCGGGGAAAATGAGAATTATTTGGAGAAATATGTCGGGACATAGAAGGAAGGGAGATCTTCAAAATTAATAAATCATTGACTTTCTCTACTTGCAGACTAACAAAATCCACAAAGCAGGTGAGCACTTCGTGTGAACAACATCTGGGTCAGGCATAAGAAAAAAAAGTTTACCAACATAATGCCTTTATACACTAGATAACAATTAAATTCAAGGGCACACCATGTAACCCAAGTTAAATAATAAGCAGGTTACTCTTAGCTTCAGCCAGGCTAAAGTAATAATTAAAGTGCATCTAGGCTCAGACTCTGAGCAAAAAAAACACTCATATGTAACCAGAGTTAAATCCATTCATATGTTCATAATAAGCAATCAGTCTTCAGACTAATACATGCCTAAATAATAACAAGACAGTGACCAAAGGTTATAATTAAACCCTGTACTATTATGCCAACTCCCCATATTCAGTTCATAGTTGATATACAATTTATAGGTCTTTAACCTGGAGGCTTCATTTCCCGCCTGTCACTGTTGCATCCATCTAACACACAGAGCCTGCTGTAATATCTGGTACACACAGGATGGCTAAAGGAAGGAGACAGCAACTAGAAGCATTACTATCTGAGTAACCAGGCCATATACACAGATGTATAGGCTAAGGCAAAAATTAATTAAAGCAGTAAGCTATAATAACCTTTAGCTTAACCCCCCACCTTTCACTTCCTATGAGGTACAGAAGTCTATACAGAGAGAGAGAGAGAGAAAACTCGAGACTGATTTAGTATGCCATATATTTTACACTATAGTATGCATTTTATCTTTCCAAAACAATCTCATTTTCTAAGACAACATCCTTCTGTACTTTCATTTCAGTGCTTCATATATAGATCTAAAGCATCTATTAATATAACATTTAGCATCACATTTTGGAAAAACAACTCAGTACTTTTCAGTATTTGCAGATGTTTAAGTGTCTTGCTGGTTTTCTCAAAAATCTTCAAGAGATCAAATACTGGGAAGAGTCCATCCATGGTCTGTATGTCCACTGCTGATGTACAAGGAATAGGACAGTAATGTTCCCTGCAGACACTTTTGGATTAAGATGTAAGGGCATTGGCTCAAACACAGCTGCTTCTGGAAATGACCCTGTAGACACTCCCTCAGAAATTTCTCTAGACATTTTTCAGCACTCCTCTTGGTGGGAGTTTTTACAAACAGAACATTGTTCTTTGCCGTAGTCTCAA
Organism: Protopterus annectens; assembly: GCF_019279795.1. Taxonomy (NCBI): domain Eukaryota; kingdom Metazoa; phylum Chordata; order Ceratodontiformes; family Protopteridae; genus Protopterus; species Protopterus annectens. Next base: position 827,623,662 of record NC_056748.1, on the reverse strand, counting down.
CATAAATTGTGTACTTCTCACAGTCTATTTAAGACATTAAATAAGCATTATGAGTAAATGTGTCTGGTTTCTGTTTAACAATTTTCTGAATTCACTATGAACAATGAAATATCTTGGCTGTTCATACCTCCTCACAAGCAATGCTGGATTATGGGTTTCATGGGCTTGGAGCTGAAAATTACCAGAGTCACTGTTATTTGCTGTGAAAGTAGCACATGATTTCAGATTAAATTGGGAGTAGAAGCAGCAGGGCCTGTTTCGACATGGACCTGGAGCTGCACCTCCATTAGCTGCCTTGTTAATCCAGCCCTGTTCACAACCATTTCTTAAAGCAGTTTTTTGAGTGGAACTTTGCTGTATTCTTACTCTAACCTGTTTTTTTTTTTTAAGAAGACAAGACATAATTATTTTCTTTTTGTAGAACTTTTGTTTGCATAGGCTAGTTTTCTATCAGTCTCTCTTGTACGAAAATGATTCTTGAAGGTTGTAGCAATAGTTTAACAGATTTGACTGTTAAGCTTATGATCAATTGGCTTTCAAGAAGTCTAGAACTCCATGTTGATAGTTTCAATTTCTTGGTAACCTGTAAAAAGCATAATATAATAACTCCTGAAGTCATTTTGAATAGTGCAGGTTTCCTAGCTACAGTTAAGGAACTGTACTTATTAATTATATTATTATATATACTATTGTGTGTGTGTGTGTGTGTGTGTGTGTGTGTGTGTGTGTATATATATATATATATATATATATATATATATATATATATATATATATATATTATCCTTTGTTTCACATGGCTTGTTCAAAAGGCTGAAAAATGCAGCACTCTGTTCAACAATGGGAAAGACAATTGAAGTATAAAGTGGTGCTGTAATCCCAAATGAATGATTACACATCCTCTTCAGATCAGATGAGCTACAGAATATTTTCTCTAACACTGATGCACACATTATGATCAGAGTTTAAATTGTCATATGTATTCCTTATTTTATTTTCAAACATTTTATTTTACAGTGTTAAATTAATAAAGCACTTTAATAAAAATGAAGTTGAGATCTAGCATTGTCTTTATGTTTTTAAAGATGGCGTCATTCGTCTGATTTGACTGTTTATTTTGTAATTTAGAACTGTATGCTATTTTTGTCAACTTTCACAATATCATCTTTACTGACACTGAAGGTAAGATTTTTAGTAATGTACCAGGCATGCATTTTATAAACCATCTTGGAGAACACCGACATCTTCTACTGAAGTAACTGTTACCCAAACTCATATTCATCTGTACATTTAGTTATCCAGACGGTATTTCCCACTTTTATATCAAAGAAGCACTGTCCAAAAAAGAAATGATCCCATTACAGAGCCCTGTGGGTAACTTCCGGCATGACAGACAAGTAAACTACTACCCTGATGTGTTGTGTCTGATTTCTTAAGCACAGATACATCCCCTCTGCATGATTTCACACTACACTGAATACTGGTCAGGCTAAAGATCTAAAATTGTTTGGGTCTGATGCAGCTCCCAACTTTGTGAATTGGTACCACTACAGCTTGATGCTTTAAATCCACACAATAAATTTTTATTTAACCTGAGTAGGGTTTAGCAAGGTCTTCTTACTTCTGTATAGGAATTCACAAGCATATTGTTTGGTCACATAGAATCTGAGTTTTTAATTTTACTTGTTGCTCCAGTTACCCGATGGATAGCTGGTCTCATGCCTACAGCATTCTAACACGTCTGCACAAAATGTTTTAGTATTTGTTATGCTCTGCAGCTAAATGAGCCCATCCTTATTTATGAATAACATGCAATATTTACAATTTTCCCTTTTGAGTTTTTGATGCAATTAAAAATATCTAATTACTGCACTCAACCTTTGATATTAAACTGAGACCTTAGTTAGAGCTGGGTGATTTAACAAAAATAAGTAGATTCTGTAGTTTATTTTAAAAAAAAAGCTAGTGTTTTGTGACTCGGGCAATTTTGAGATTAGCAGCTCTTTTTCTGTTGTACATCTTTATAATTCTAGGATTCCACCAAAGATTTTTTTTTAATTAACTTACACCTTTGTGCTTTACCAGATGCCCTCATGAATGCAGAAGTTAAAAATGTCATGGAATTTTTGGTAGTCTGTGAAGCAACTTTATCGGGGCATTAAAGGTGGTATCTAAGTCTGTTTCCATAAACATGCCATTTGTTGTTTCAAAGTGTTCAACGGAAAAAAAGACAAAATTGGAGTTTAAAGATGATGTATCACAATCTTTATTTACTGAGACTATAATCATGGGTGAGGACCAAAAAGATAATAGGTTAAGATTCTGCCATCCCTGTTTGGTTTCATATTATGTCCTCCAAATTGCTATGATTGACATACATAAAAGTAATGCCTTCTCTAAGTAAGGGCTTAGAAGCATGAAATCTACTCTTTAATCTTCTCCACACAACAGCAGAACCGATGACAGATATATTGTTTGTAAAGGACTATTTATATATTCCAATAAAGCTAGATGTACATCTACACAATAGTCATTTACTAATGTTCTGAGCTTTCCAGAAGGTTTATCACAGTCTGAACTACATTCTTGATTTGACCATTAGACTGCATATAGTTTGAACTAGTAACAGCACTGAAGCACTCACTGATCCGACAACCTCTTGAATTATATCTAAGCATGCCGAAGAAGCCTCATATAATGGTCAACATCTACATCAGGTATGCCATGTCTTGAGACCAAAGCTTGAAATGCATTAATAATATGCATCAACTGTGCCCATTAACCTCACAGCCTCCTGAAACTTTGAGTTTAGTCAGAAAATAGTAAATATGCAAAGTTTTTAAACTAAAACAAACTTGCTTCAAATTTATTACATGGTATCCTGATATTTTTGTAACAAGACCGTTATTTTATTTTTTTGATAATTCTTATAATAAGCGTTGCATAGAGCGCAGTCATTAACTTATTCCTCAGTTTGCATTAACACCAAAATCAATATAAAACATCATGTGATCTTTGTTTATACTTTGCAATTATGCCAACTGTAACTGACTTATTCTTGTCAAAATTGCATTCACTAGCTAATCAGGTGCTATTATTTTACTGGCTTTGAATATATGACTGTGTATAGGTCCATAGGTAAGTACTAAGCTATCTGCCCAAGGGCATTTATAAGCCTAGCCAGAATGTGTTGGCTTTCGCCACCCCCTTAGATTAGTTCCCTGTGCCTCTGTCCAGCAGAGCCATTAGTTCCCTGCGCCACTGTCCAGCAGAGCCACTGCAGTGATCCCCGGGGTAAATTTTCTGTTTCCCATCCACCTGTCAAGGTTTCTCTTGAAGAGTGTTAGGGAGGGGTTCTGCCTGATGTACATTGAAATCCTGTTCCAAAGCATGGGGAGTCTCTGGGATAGGAATCTATCCCTCCAGCATGTCCTATTTATCATTGTGGTGAGGTTTATATCTCTAGAGCGTGTGGCTCTCTAGGATTTGTTTTTTTTTTTTGGTGGAGCATGTCCATCAATTCTGGGTTGGACATGGCCTTGTATGTCAGGCAGAGGTCACCTCTGAGTAAGCGGTATGCAACTGAGTACAGCTGGAGTTTCTTGAGTCGGGCTGCATAGGGCATCTGTGTGAGGTCAGTAATCCTCTTGGTGAGGTACTTTTGTGGTCTTTCCAGCTGTTGCAGGTGTCTTGTAAGGTACATCCCAAATGGGGCATTGTATTCCACGATGGGTCTAATGAGTGATGAGTAGAGAGGCACAATAACCTCTTTTGTTCTAGATGTGAACCCTTTTGTGATTAGGTGGGCCACATAGAAGGATTTTCTAACACCTTGGCAATATGATTATCAAAGGAGAGATTACTATCTACTTGGGTCCCCAGATCCCTTATTACATTTTCTTTATTTAGGGGACCACCACCTACGTGGTAGTTCGTGGGTACTTTGTTTTTTCCAAAGGGGATGACTATGCACTTTTTGGCATTTAGCTTGAGGCCATGATTTTGACACCAGGTATCCGTCTCAGTGAGACCCATCTGAAGGGTGTCTGTATCAGCTGTAGAATCAATTATGGTCCCTAGTTTGCAGTCGTCTGCGAACTTGGTCAGCCATAGTCCACATCAAAGTGGGTGAGTTCATGATAAACCAAGTTTCATAAACCTTTCCTGTAAATGTTTAGTGAGAACTTTGCTAGCTTTATTCGGGTTTGGCTTATGTAGGTCATAGCCCAAGAGAGCAGTGTTAATTTGCTATACATTGCTAAGGCCAACCAACTTAGGTACTTTTTTTTTTTTTACTTGAGGCAGTAATGCAGACTGAAGGACTCTGGTCCCAATCCTTCATCTGTGGCATCAAAAAAATCAAAGGTTCTTGATTATCTGTGCAGCAGCTCTCTTAAATACTTCAAGTATTGTTGAAATAACCATAAGTCTGGGAAATCAGTACTTTCCCATAAAGTGATTAGACTAGAACATTCCTCATCAAGCTGTAATTGCCAAAATCTTCCATTTGCACCAAACACAGAAAGTACTTGGCTGATGGTGTGGCAGACACTTTGACTGTACAAAGTATTTTTTTTCTTTAATAAAGTTGTTCAAGTCTTGTAGATTTATGCAAATGTGAAATTTGCCTGGCTTTACTATAGCGAATCTTCTGTTGATTCAGTCAGTAAGTTATGCTTCTTATTCACATTCAGTTTCTTCACATAGGTTAAGTCTTTCTCAGGTGTCATACTGAAAAGTTATTTGAGTTTTCCATGAAGTACATGTTACAGGTAACACCATATAATCAGAATATGATAAACATTTTGTTTACAGCCCAACACACTAAAATACAACTTTGTATTCTTTAAGTAAATCAGATTGAATGCAGAATTAAGATGTTAATGAAAACACGTTCAAAGTGTGAACCCTTTCACCACATCAAGCTTCTGACAAGTCAGACTACCAGCTTGTGCTACTGACCATCTGGACAGAGTATTGTACTGAATTTTCTTATATTCACACATGGAAACACTTTTGAACCCTTCGGGTTTCATTGATGACCAGAGCAAGTAAACAATTTACAAAAAAAACACTTTTAATTGTGTTCCTTTGTACTCAGTGCTTTGAATGCCTGATCTGACATTAAACTCTTGTATCTAAGCTTCACTCTTTTGATTGCTAAATATGAAATTTTCTTCCCAGATTTCCGGCTAAGGTTCTGGTTGTGGAAGTTCTCTACATTTATCTTGCAGAGTGCATACTATCAGCACACATCATACCTACATGAAACTTGTTTCCATGACTCTGCTTTAATTTCATGTAGTCTTTTCAACTGTAATTTTATTTTTCATTCTGCACAGTTTAGCATTTTGCAGAAGCATTTTCTGCCACATCGTCTACAAAACTAAAAGTAAGGAAAATATTTATTTTATTAAAGTTACATCCAAACCTGCTTTATAAGGTTTTCTCTGCAGTTTGCTCAACAGCTCTGTTTTGGTAGAGACTTCTCAACTCACTTCTACTCTGCTTTTACCCATTTTCAGGTTTTCAATCTCACAAGCTAGTCTATAGAAATCAAGCACTTTGGTTAGCTCTTGTAATAATGATGATGTCATTTTACTTGCTCTGCACATAGCCATCACATTAAATCTATCCCTTGTTTGACCATTCCAGCACCACACACAGTTCAGTCTCACACTTATGAATAATGCAGCTCTCCCAGTTCACAATCTTTAGTTTGAGCCTTTAATTCAGTAACTCAAACACCAAAAGACTCTGTCCACCATTTGTTCTTCACAAAGGGATGAGGTCTATTAAACAGTAGATTCTTTCCTGGCTTCCAATAACTTAAAAACTTTTCTCTCACCACTGCACTATTCTCCATTTCAAAACTCAAGAGGACTTCTTCCCTGTAACATATGAAAATGTGGCACGTAGCACATTTTCAGTCTCGAGACTCATTTCACTATTATGAACTGAAAAACTTGATCCAAGTTTTTCAATTCTCACAAAGTTATGGAGAAGGCATATATTGCCAGGTGTCTGTATATGAACCTTTTGTCAAACAAAAAATGAAAATACTTTTTCCTGAGTAGTGCTGATGCCATGTGTGATGACTGGAGAAACTGCCAGCCATGCCAGGAGAAGTAGGGCAGTGGATGTATGACTGGTGCCAACACAGCTAGCTAAAATTTTGTAAATAATTATATGTCATTTGTATAACAAACTGATTTGTACAGATACATTTGTTAAAAATGTATTTGTGAGGTTTGCCTGTGTTAAACTGTATCAACAGTGCACCCTGCTGGAATGAAAAGAAATGTACATGTAGTACTGTATCTGAATGAAATGTATATGTTTTAATAGAGGATAGTGGGACAGCAGAAGTTAACCAGGTAGCTTACTTTAAAAAATAAGGGAAATGTAAATGAGCTGTTAAACCATTAAAACGGCACACCACAGTGCTAAATAGGACCGGAAGCAGTGGGTCTGGAAAAAGCCTTTGTTCATTAGCTCAGTAAAAAGAAGGGAAGCCCCAGGCATTACCATAAATGTTTCAATATGTACTGTAGCAATCTCTGCTAAATTCCTGTCTCAGCTTCAATGGGGAATACTGTGAGAACCTAGAGTCAGGTGACCAGATGAGGTCATTCTGCAAGTCATCTTGGATAAAGAAGTTATGTACTCACCATAACGTTCCATGTATGTAGTCCATCTCGCCGAACATTATTACATGTGGGTTCGGAGCCGATCCTTGGCTCCGACTCAGCCGCTTAGAAAGCCTGAAAACTTCTGATTGGCTCATGGTTAATAGGTATCCCATGATGCATGTGCACATTCCCCAGATCTTGTTTGCTACTGGTCTACTAGGATAAGACAGGAAAAAGGACAAAGGTCCGAAAGAATAAACTGTAATAAAAAGTGCCCTTGTGGCAAAAACCACTGTAGAAAAGGAAAAACTGTATCCAGATCCTCCAAGAAGGGGGCTGGTGGGTGGGTTTGTAATAATGTTCAGCGAGATGGACTACATACATGGAACATTATGGTGAGTACATAACTTCCTTATGTTATGTAGTCCTATCTCGCCTCCATTATTACATGTGGGACAGTGTCCCTAGCATCTTGAATGGGTGGATCACTGGAAAATACTCCTGAGTACAGTGGAACTGAACGAAGTGCTACCCCTGGATGTTAAATCCAATTTATAATGGGACATGAAGGTATGAGGGGTAGCCTATGTTGCTGCTGCACAAATACTATCAATAGGTATCCTGGCTTGGAAAGCAGCAGAAGTAGAGAAGGACCAGGTGGAATGCGCTTTAACTTTAAAGGGTAACTCCTTTCCTTGAGAACTGTAAATAAAGGAAATACAACTAGAGATCCAGTTCGAAAGTGTAACCTTGGAAACTGGCAAGCCCATTCTCGCCTCAGCAAAGGAAATAAACAGCTGTTCTGATTTTCTAAATTCTTTGGTCCGGTGGATATAGAAACGTAGTTGTCTGTGCACATCCAATTGGTGGAATGTATACTCTGCTTTATTGGAGTTATTAGGGAAGAACACTGCCAATTCAATTGTTTGGTTTAAGTGAAATTGAGAATAGACTTTAGGAATAAAAGAAGGGTCGGTCTGGAGAGAGACCCTATCTTTGTGAAAAATTAAATATGGAGGTTTAACAGACAGAGCCTGTAATTCAGAAACTCACCTGGCTGAAGTTATTGCTACCAGAAAAAGAGTCTTCCAAGACAGAAATTTCAACTGACAACTATGGACTGGTTCAAAGGATGGCAGTGTAAGTCTATACAGAACTAGGTTCAGGTCCCAAGGAGGAACGGGGTCTTGCACAGGAGATCTTAACATCATGGAACCCTTAAGAAAGGATTTGCACAGTTTGTGAGACATAAGACTGGAATCATTAATCCCCACATGTAAATTGGATATTGCTGCTAGTTGAACTCGGAGTGTAGCAGCCGCTGAACCTTGGTGAAAGAGTTCTGAAAGAAACTCTAGAACAATAGTAATGGGAGATGTAAATGGATCAACCTCTCTATTGTGTGCCCATATGGAAAATCTCTTCCATTTACTATGATACAATTTTCTGGTTGAAGGCTTGTGAGAAGAGGTAATAATATGAGTTACAGCTGGAGACAAATCATGAAGCCTGACTAGTGACGGAACTGGAGCAGCCATGCTGTCAGTTTGAAAGTGTGGAGACTGGGGTGAAGAGAACCTGACATGTGTGTCAGAAGGTCTGGCACTGGGTCCAGAGTCCACGGGCAGACCAACAGGTGAGGCCCAAGAAAAGGGAACCAAATCTGACGAGGCCAGTAAGGAGTGATGAGGATCATCTGGCTTTCCAACAGCATTGCAGAAAGCCTTGGGGATGAGTGGAAAAGGAGGAAAAGCATAAAGGAGTCCCAGGGGCCAATCGTGGACTAGTGCATCTCTTGGAGACTCTCCCGGAGGGGGGATGAGAGAGAAAAAGGTGCTGCATTTGGTGTTGATGGGACTGGCAAAGAGGTCGCAGCAGGGTTGTCCCCACTTGTGAAAGATCATACTGGCTATTTTCTGGTTCAAGGATAATTCGTGAGGTAACAATATTGCCCTGCTTAGCTTGTCCACTATCACGTTGGAAGTCCCCGGGATGTGCATTGCAGTGGGAAAGCGTTGGGAAGAAATCACCCAATTCCAAACTCGCATGGCCTCTCGACATAAGGGGTATGATCTGGTTCCTCCTTGTTTGTTTAGATACCAGACAACCGACATGTTGTCTGGTTAGCTATCGTCCCTAGAGGAAGAAAGTTGTGAAGTGCTTGCAACACTAGAAGCACCACCCTCATCTCTAGGACATTTTTATGCAGATGGGCCTCCTACTCTTGCCATGTGCCTTGGACAGTCCTGCCAAGATAATGCCCCACCCCCACCCTATCTGAGAGGCATCTGTGGTCACAGTGGCAATGGGTTGGTGAGGTACAAAGGAAGTCCCTGTGGTAAGATGACCTGGTTGAATCCACCAGCGTAGGTCCTTTTTGCAAGAGTCTGTAATCAGGATCTGATGATGTAGAGGCAACTGTTGAAATGACCACTGGGATGACAGGAGCCATTAGAGTATTCTCATATGTAGTCTTGCTAAAGGTACCAAGGTTATGGTTGACAACATAGTTTAGAGAAGCTGCAACACCACCTTTACTTTGACTCTTCGAAGGGGAAGTATCCTGTAAATTTGTTGCACAAAATTCTATAATCTGTCTGTAGGTAGTGTGGCTGTCATATCGACCGTGTCTATGTTTGCTCCTATAAAAGTTATAGACTGAGTGGGCAAAACAGAGGATTTTTCCCAGTTTATCGAGATTCCCAACTGGGAACAGAGCTTGATTGTGGAATCTCTCGATTGAATAAGGCGATGCCTGGTGGTGGCAGTCATGAGCCAATCATCCAGGTATGGAAAGACTTGGATTCCCTGACACCGCAAATGACCTGTGACTACTGCCATGCACTTGGTGAACAGCCGGGGGGGGGGGGGCTGTGGTGAGACCAAAGGGCAGCGCCCGAAACTGGTAATGATTGGCTCCCAGCTGGAAGTGTAGGTAGCTCCTTGATGCTTTGTCCATCATTATGTGGTAGTAGGCATCCTGGAGATCTATTGAGCACATCCAGCTGTCTCTCCCCAACAAAGGGAGTATGGATTGTAGAGTGACCATTCGGAACATGGACTTTTTTACATGCTCATTTAACCTGCTGAGGTCTAGGATGGGTCTCCATTCTCCTGTTCTTTTTGGAACTAAAAAGAACCTGGAGTATGTTCCGAATCCTATCTGGTCTGTTGGGACCTTTTGGATAGCTCTTTTTAATAGCAGCTTTTCTATCTCTATAGCCGCTTGTTCCCTGTGATTGGGTGGTACATCTGTGATCTTTTTGGGAGGGCGTGGTGGAAGAGAAAAGGGTATAGAGTAACCTCTGGTAATAATGTCTTGTACCCACTTGTCTCGAGTGAGATTTAGCCAGGCTTCTGGGTACAAGGATAGGTGACCCCCGACTGGCTCCAGAGAGGCACAGTTGGATTCCACATCAGTAAAGCTGATAGGGACGGTCACAAAAGGAATCGCAACTTCCCTGATTTTGTGGGCCTCCCCTACCTCTAGGGTGACATCTACCATTATTTCCTCCTCCCCTGCCTCTGAAGGAGGACTCACCTTGTGTGTCCTGGAAAGGTCTCTGTGATTTCTTGAACCACATTTTGCCGCTCTTCTGACCTTTAGGGTATGGTCTAGAAGGAACAGTAAAATGGACTCCCACAGCAGAGAGAGTCTTTCCTTCCTGCTCACACCTGATGAGGGTATCTTTCACCTTGGGTCCAAAAAGAGAGGCTCCGTCCATGGGAGCATTCGTAAATGTAGACCTGAAAGGCTCAGCAAAGTTGCATAGACGCATCCAAGAGTGTCTCCTTAATGAGACTCCTGAACCCGTCGCCCTACTCGCACCATCAGCTGTGTATGAGATTAGCCGCACGGAGGAGTTAACAATAGATGTGAGGGTAGCCAACTGAGCAGACACTGTAGATGGGACTGCTTCAGTCAAGGTACCCTGAAGAGTATCTCCTAACTCCTTTAGGAGATCTCTCTGAAGTCTCGTAAAATGTGATAGTTCAGCGATTGGAGTGTAAAAGCCGCTGAAGGGAAGATACGCTTCCCATACCAATCCATCGTTAGGGATTCCTTATTAGGTGGATGGATGGAAGAAGTCTCTGCTAGCTCCTTCTTAGTGGCCGCCATCACCACCATGGCATCAACAGGTAAACCCTTGGATAAAAACTCTTTGTCCTTAGGGGCGGAGAAAAATTTATTCAGCCTCCTGGGGACAGGTTCCATGGCATCAGGAGTCTGCCATGCTATATGACTCACGAGATCTAGTAATTCATCAAATGGAGAGGACACCCATGAAGCTGAGGGTTGAGACCCAAAAGCCTTCAGGTACACTGACTCCTCATCGGAAGGGGTAACGGTGGGCCAGCCGCCTCTCTGCCTGAGGATCTCCAAAATGTGTGCAAAGGAGACATCTTCAGAGGACGACTTAGGGGATCCCTCCGACTCATCGAGGTCAATGTCAGATGTGACAGACTCATCAGGGGAGTCGACATGCTTCCTCTTACATGATCTCTTCCGAGGTGGCTCCTCAGCGGGATCTTCTGCGGAGGTCTCAGAAGATAGGGGACCACCCAAATGGGGGTACTGAGGCTGTGAGTCTCTACCATCCCGGGGGAGAGAGGATGCTGAGACCATAGTCGGTGCTTGAGGGAGTATAGCATTGGTACTCCTATGTGGTATGGATGAACTATCCAACATGCTCCTCATCTTCACAAATACCAATTCCTACAGCTCTGAACGACGACGCAGCTCTGAGAAGAGAGCTCAAGTGCTGATGGCTCCAAAGGAATTGGCACCGAGAATGATGTAGGGTCCGAGCTCACTCGGGCTGACGCACCAAGAGGGAGACTCGGCACTGAAGAGGTTTGGTTCCAAGTGTCCCCCTCGGGCCTGAGCGAAGAGCTTCGGACCCTAGACACTTCAGATGGCACTACAGTGTCGGAGCGGAGCTCAGCTCCGAGACAACCACCTGGGGTGCTGGAGCCGAGGACACCACTACAGTCGGTACTGACAGCATCAGCTTCAAAGGCCCAATCTGGGTTGGAGGAGGAAAAAGAGCAGGGTCGGTAACAGGAGTCGGCGGTCAGAGCCGATAAAAAGTTTGGCAAGGCCGACGACTTAAGGAGTCTGAGCACCACTCTCTCGATGTCTTCTTCAGAAAAGCTCCTGGAGGATCTGGAGGACAGTGTTGGAGACCTCGCTCTCTGCAATATAGGTGATTTTAAAGTAGGGAGACCGGTGGAATGTCTGTAGACCGGCTCCGAAGAGGACTGCTAGTGATCGGCACAGAAGCACTTGGTGCCGATACTGCAATGTCTGTGTCCAGAATCTCTATCGGCTCCGAGGACAGTGGAGCCGAAGAGACAGAGGCCATCTCTGATTTAGGTAACTTCTGTGGAGGTTCAGAGACAGAAGTTGAGGCTGGAGAAGGCCTTTTTGAGGTCTTGCCCTTATTACTAGAAGAATGTGACCTAGCAAAGGAGGACGAACTGGCTAGGTCTTCCTCGAAAGAAGGTTTTAACAAGCCTTTTAGAATCAACTTATTCTTCCATTCCTGGAGCACTCTAGGACTAAAGGAATTGCAAAAGAGACAAGTCTCTTGATGTATGGCCCCTAAACAGTACACACAGATGCTATGTCCATCAGTGATGGACATTTTTTGAGAGCATTTAGTACACTTTTTAAATCCTGACTGTTTATGCTCTTTATGTTCTTTATACATAAAATCAGTCTCAATATAGGCGATTGAAGAAAGAAAACAACACACTCACTCAACAAGAGAGGAACTAGATCCTCTAACTTAAACAGATCTAGCCCTATTTCTCACAACAAACAACCAAGGGAAGTTTTACTAGGTTCTCTAACTTAAATGAACCTAGTGTAAGGAAAAGGGAAGAGACTAGTACCTCTAAGTAAAACGGTTTAGTCTAAAAGCACACACTCATGGGAACACACACAAAAAAGGCCAACAGGCCCAAGAATTTTAAAGCAGAAATAAGTCAAATCCAGTAAAAAGTCAAGTCCGGTTAAATTGACACAATCGATATCACAATAAGGCTATCAGCAATAACAAGAGCACTTCACACAAAGCTAAAAAACTTTTAACAAGCAGAATAATAAAGAACTAAATCACTTAGCCACGGCCAACCAAAAGAAGCTTCCGACTGAAGACGCAACAAACGAGATCCTAGGAATGTGCGCATGCATCATGGGATACCTATTAGCCATGAGCCAATCAGAAGTTTTCAGGCTTTCTAAGTGGCCGAGTCAGAGCCGAGGATCGGCTCCGAACCCACTTGTAATAATGGAGGCAAGATAGGACTACATAACATATTATATTTTACAGGGAGTAATCTCTGAGTAGGTAGTATTCTGTTTTGGGGATAGGTAGTATTCTGTTTTGGGGAAGCTGACTAGAAAGACTGCTCACGTATTTCATTGTGCCTTGCTCTATCATGTAAGCTATTAGGGAATAATAATTCTCCTAGATTCAGTCAGGAATATAGTGAAGCCTAGTTTAGAGATTGTTTTTTCTTTATTTCTATCAGTCTGTCCATCAGTGTTGATCTCTGTGGTTTACTGTAAACATATATTCGGTATTTTCATGCTCTTCTATTATTTATTATTAAATATATTTAACACTTTTACTGTGGCTGGTCCTTGTAGAAAGTATTTAACCTTTGAGAGTGCTTATATTTATTTGGTGACACTGTGGGTGGCTCGTGAAGGCCTAGCTGTCTTGGTCAACTACTACCATTTGTATTAGAATTAATATTGCACAATATAATTGGACCTTAGAGGGCTTTAGAGCAGCTGATTGTGGAGTGCCTGTTGGCGGTGATAGCTACTTTATACTCTAGGCAGAAGGGGACACAGCAGGTAAATCTGTGCCATCCTTTCCCAGGTGTCTGTGTGTGTGTGTGTGTGTGTGTGTGTGTGTGTGTGTGTGTGTGTGTGTGTGTGTGTGTGTGTGTGTGTGTGTGTGTGTGTGTGTGAGTGTGTGTGTGTGTGTGTGTGTGTGTGTGTGTATATCTGTGTGAAAAGTCAAAGCTCAAACTGTATGTGTGTCAGCTACTTGGAGCAGGGACACCAAGCACTGGGCTTACAGAAAGTGTGCTGGAGGTTGTGGCTTGAACACTCGGCTGAGGACCTAACCCTACAGCTGTACCAGTGGAGAGTCTTACTGGGAACTTGGAGGGAGACAGATAGAGAGATCCAGACCCCAGACTGATTGTGTTCCCTGTGTGCTCTTAAACAAAATTGTGCATGACACAGAGGTCTGCATTTGGAAATACTGAGTGTATCCAGTTGTATTCCAAGTGTACATCCCGCTCCAGTGTCAGTGGTGAGGATTCAGGTTCCTTGATTACTGATCCAGCGTGGGGACGTCACGCCATGTAACATTTAGTAAATCAAGATGGCTAAACGAATGAGATGGAACTCATGCTGTCAGCTTCATCAGCATGAATTTCAGAATGCACTACTTACAAGAAATCAGATCACACACTATACAATCATGAAGCAGTTACACAGACTAAGACAATGATTCCTTAAGATTATATACCTATAGTTTAAACCTACCCATAGCCGGCCTTAGGCATAGGCTAACTAGGCAGCTGCCTAGGGCACCACTGTAGCAGGGGCACTTTTCCAGTATTTATTTGGTATAGGTAGACCAGGATGGGGGCACCGGGTGTTGCGGGTGCCATGGAGCCCTTTTGCCTAGGGCACCTGTTGACCTAAGGCCGCTCCTGAACCTACCACATGCTTTTCAGACAGTCTTCAATTTCTGCCTGCATATTGTTGATAACCTTCCTATATCAAACAACTTTCTGTATGCCTTATAAGCATCAGTTCATACCTTTGATGATTCAGATCCCATAGTAATGAAACACAGCACAACGCAAGCCTTTTAGAACAAACAACATCAGTTCTCTCATTTAATGCACAAGACTCCTCCATCCAACAATACGTAGTATAGCAAATATCTTTTCCAGTCTCTTTATCTTGACCTTAGAATTTCCAGGTAATTTGCAGTGAACACCTCAATTCCTTTTAGGTACCAGTAGCTCCACCATTCTATATAATTCTCCTGTCTTACTACTCCCCATCTGCAAGCTTTATGCCCTTGTTAGACCTCTCCACCACTATTATTTGAACTCCTTTTTCATCCTGTCTTAACATTATCTCTCAGTATGTCAACCTTATTGCTAACCTTGAAATTTGTTTACAAACAGACAAACCTTGCAATTGAGTCCATCAAGGATATCACTAACTTGTAGTAGCTCCTATATTTTGTTCACTGAAAAAGACAACTACAAAATTGTACTCTTTCTGCAACATTTACTCATCTATCCACCTTCATCCCATCATCCACATAAAATTAACTTATAAGCAGCCTGCTGATGTAGCTTTTGTGGCATAGTAGAATCCATGACTATGATGTAGGTGACCCTAGTTCGATTAATGGCTTAAGCAGCATCTACTGGAAATGGTGGAAGGAGAAAGGGTATGCCTATTCTTTGGGGAGGGGTGAACTGGGATTATTCAATGCCACAATACCTCTCAGGAGGGGCAGCAATGCAAAAGACATCCTAGAGGCTCAACCAAGAAATAAATGTGGCAGCCTTCATCATGGGTACACAGACATATAAACTCACATGAGAAGGTCAAAGCTGCTCCTGTGGTGATGGAGGTTGCCTGTCCCCTCACCCAAGGAAGGGGTTGGGGCTATAGCAGATATACACTCAGCACATCAGCAAAGGCACAAAACCACTTCTGAGATTGCCTGCATGACTACTGCAATCAGCCAGTTCTCACCTTCATTGAAGAATACCACGGATGCAGGAGTAAGTATGCCTGTCTGACAGGGTAGCCTTGATGGACAGACAGCTCAGTGGCAAAAAGCTTACTAGAAAAATAGCAGCAGCTCTTCAATGAAGCATCCATTTTACCTACAAATAAAATATGGGTTACTAAACAAACTGTAGCTTTATTTAAAAAGGAGTTGATCTACCTTATGGACAACCAAGGATATGTCAGTTCAGACTCTAAACTATTTCAGTTCACATCTAGTTAGTGCATCTAGAAGCCCCCATGACAACTTTTTTTTGTAGGAAATTAGTTATTGTGTTGGCAAACATGTTAAGTCAAATGTTGGAATACTTTCTGCTCCCATCCAGCTCAACCATCTACTCCCCTCAGTGTCCATTCCCTTCATTCTCGTGTTCTACTGAGTGTGACAGTCCATATCATTCTGCAGGGAGGCTCTTATTTCCATGAGAAAAGTGGCCTTTTCAACAGACACATCTACTGCCACAGCAGGGGGAGACAAGAGCTGAGCAACCAGTGGCTGCCATCTGTAGTCTGAAAAGTTGCTGGGTTTTTTTTTAATATTTGCTCTTACTTCCTAGGCTATTCCTGCATGTTAAACAATGAGTGTACAGTGTAGTGCACAATGGTCCATGAGTGCCTCCATGCTATGAGGGCTGATTCAAAATGCACGGTCTTCACAAAGACAAACCCATTCAGTGCACCAGGGCCTTACATTAAAGGAAGTTCCTGCAGCAGACCATTCCACTCTGTCCATCCCCACAGTATCACCCCCTTCAGACTGAACAGCATGCCATCTGTCACTTAGTCTTCTGCCTTCTGGCTTACTTCTCAGGAGTTGGACCTGCTACACAGTCACTACTCAGCAGTGCCCTGGTTAGGGTCACAATCTCTGTGTTAATGGTGCTGACTAACACAGAATGATTTCATGCAAAACAAGGACCTATCCTCTTTAAGCCAACTCCAGATTTATGTATTTCCCATTTTTCCCCAATCATCCTTCTATCCTCTTTGGTTTTGCACAGTTGTAACCTGTGAATTCTAGGCTTGATCAGGTGTTAAATCAGTATCCAGCAGACACTATCACATTTCTTCATGTATTACAATCCTCTACTGTCCGCTATCTTGCAAGACTTGACATTCTTGTCACATATGTCGTTGAAAAGCCTAGCAAACTTGCTTACTCCCCTGTAGAATCATCTCTCACACTTCACACACACATGTACAAACAGGAAGACAATTCTCCAGACTCGCCAAAGATTATTCTCTGATCTGCTTTGCTTGCTGGCCTACACCTCAAACAAATCAATCATCTGCTGGCACTTTAAAGCTCTTTCCTTCACTAGACAAGGAATACAAAGTAATATAATTATGCACAATCCTAGACCCACCATATACCAGTTTTCTCAATCTTTTTTATGTTCTTCAGTATTTCTTATCAATCCAACTGCTTCTTATTTACTCATGATGAATCTACATCTGTTATCTACTATTTATTATGGAAGCTATCACCACATTATATTCCAAATCAGTCCTCTTTGTTTATATCTAGTTTTCATCAGACCTCTTCCCTCCTTTCCCATCCTCCACTATTCCCGTCTCAGTTTTGTTTTCTTTTTGCTTTCAGTCTTTCCTGACAAGAAATACCAACAGCATTGCTGCACTCCCTCACTCATCCTGACCTCATGTTTCATTGCCTGATATTCAGAGTTACCAACCCAGTGATACCTTTACATTCACGCCAGTGTTCCTCATAGCTTGCCATTCCTTTATTCTCAGCTCACTTTTCTTTTGACAAAGACATAGTCCTATCTTCTGCTTTCCCCTACCGTATGTCCCTGCTTCCCAGGCCATATGGCTTAGTTTATCAAAAGTGAGTATGATTCACCAAAAAATGTTTAAAAAAAATAAATAAATAAAAATACTCACGGACACAAATAAAAGCACATTGTTCTTAATATGCAAGACTTTCAAATGGGTCTCTATGCCTCCACATTCTGATGGCTTTAAATTTTCAGCTTTAAGATCAACATACCTCTGTGAAAAAAAATGTAAGCACCAGTAATATCAAATTGAAATTGCTATATATTTTTAAGCAATCCCTCTGTATCAGAACCTGACAAATATTATTTTCAATTGCGCTTGTAAGAATGGAATTAAAATTTTCAACAGAAAGACTCCTCAACTTTAGGAGCACCTGTCTATTTTTCTCTCCACTGCTTATCTCTCACATCTTCCACACACTTCAGCACCTACCTGAGCAATAATGTTACCCCAGAAACCAGCTGCTATATCTTCTTGTAGAACTAACAGTACCCCCGATGTGAGTTCATTTCTAGTGCATTGCAATTGCCACTCTCCTTAGAGACTTTCTGTTCATACTGATGTACCCAATACTTCACATCCAAAATTCAAGTGTTTTTTTTTCCTACTCTTCAATTATGAAATAAGCAAACTACATAAAACTGACAACTGATTTCTACCATTTCTTTAATGTACAAATGAAACAGTCAGTTACAGCTTTTAAGCTACAGTGGAATTACTGGCTATGGTATGCAGAAAGAAAAACACAATGGCATATCTGTCTGATGTTTCTGAACTTGTATGAAAACTTGAACGCCCTCATTCAGCAATTTGATTCTTCATTAAGTACACAACCATATATTCATGTAACATTATACTAAAACTGTAACATAATTTTGGATCTAAAGACACAAATGCATGCTGGGCATGAAACATTTTTCTGCATCAGTCTTGTAAAGTATGGATTAATGATCCTCCCCCCAAGCATACCAAGACTCCCTACAGCTATATCTGTCACCAGCCTTACTTATTCTGCAGTACGTCTGAATGTTCAATAAATAACCATCTTTTGCAGTGCCTTTCTACTGGCTGATGAAAAAAAATCGATAAGCACATTTAAATAAGTGTAATTCACAGCAATAAAACAGTGACCAAGGACAAGTAAAGGAAGCATTCAATACACTTTCTAGAAATGTTTTAAAAAGGGCCAACCGTGTCAGTGCATGACTTCAGGGCACAATTTGTATACCTTACTGCATTAAGCTGTCAAAGCCAAACAGTCCTTCTGTATGAACTACAGCTGCCAAGAGCCAGAGCCTAAAGGCCATACTAAAATAATTATAGGTGAAGACAGGACAACACCAAAGGCCTACAATTTAAGATGAAAGCCTGTCATTAATCCATATTATTAAAGGGCTGATTCTAACTTAGAAACGCCTACAACTGCAACTTCAAGATGCTCTGGAATAACACAATAAATCTAGACAGAATTACATTTAAATGTACTTCAAAATTATTCCTTAAATCACTAAATTCTGTTTTACTGTATGACTGTCTAAAATAGCATGCTTCTGCTGAATCATTCACTTGTAAAACCTAAAGGAACCCGCTTCTGTTTAAGATGTATGATTACTAATCAAACTGTTTATTAATATAACTGCAGTTGAAAACAAAAAAAGAAGAAAGAAAAACAGATGATTTTATTTCCAAAAATACAACAGCAGTGTTCAGCAATTTTCAAGTAAATAAAACTTGAGAATGCAGGTGCCCTGTGTCTCCTAATGAGTAGCTCACCCTCTGTGAAGTCACTTGGTATGTTCCTTCTTTGAAAGTGTCACCTAAATATAGCACATTCACAAGGATTTGTTTCTTTATAGTGTGTGTGTGTGTGTGTGTGTGTGTGTGTGTGTGTGTGTGTGTGTGTGTGTGTGTGTGTGTGTGTGTGTGAGACTACCTGAAATGTTTTATATGAAAGACAGGTGAAGTACAGCCCATGATTTCCCTATTAATTCATTCACGGCAAAATATTTATTAAAAAATCCTTTGTTTAGGTATACAGTAACTAATCAGAACTGATGCAGTTGGGTCACTGTGTACAAGACTGCCTTAGAAACTGTCAAAACACCACATACAGTGGGAATAGGACATGGTGATGAAGCACTGGTGTGGACAGCAGGAAGACGATTCCATCACAGAGGTCCAGGCACAGAAACATCTGTGATCCTGCTGAAGCTTAATCATGTAGTGAGATAAACACTAGAAAAAAAGAAAGCAATGTTTAAGAACTATCAGTACGTGTTGAAAAGACTCCTATCAGACACAAGTCCAAAAGTTCAAAAGAACTTTTTAACAAACAGTAAAACATTATCAGACAATGTTCTAATTAACGTTACAGCATCCTAGGGGACTGTTATATTTAAATGAAGTATGAATGTGAACCCTCCATGAGAAAAGCACTAAGTTCTACAGGGTAAAGGCTGATTTGAGCTTCTGTATTTCAGTCTGACAAAATAAATAAAGACGGACTGAGGGCCACATTCTACTATTAATGGAGAATATAGCAGTATTAACATAGCCTTGGGCACAGCAAGCATCAGCAAATGATGAGACAGACCACAGTGAGTGATGGTGACTGCTAGACTGTTCTCTTGAAAGTTCCAACAAATGGATTACACGAGGTACATGGAAATGTTCTCCAAGAGGATCTAACAGAATTAGTAGTCTGCAAGGCTATGTCGGGAGGGATCTTCTTAAAACAGTAATAATTAACAAATGGCGTTATTCCAGGTCAATAACATTACACTCTGAATTCCACTCTTTGCACCACTAGCATGGATATGATCAGATGGCACTATCCACTTTACGCCATCTGAATCATAACTGAAATGGATCAGTCTCCCACTCTAATACAAAAAAGTCATAAATAAGTGTTAAATGCTTTACAGTGGTAAGATGACTACTAAATTCTTATATGCATTTACACACACACACACACAAACACACAAACAAACACACAAACAAACACACAATTTTGGCACGCATTACTGGGAAGATTTCAGTTTTTGAAGTTATAGACAAGAGTATTTATTTTCATGGAACAGTAACTCGAATGTACTTTTATTTAGTCTTTAGCACATCTGTATTAGTAAAATAGAACCACATTTGAGTACAAACAAAAGATAATGCAACCACTAAGAAAACAACAACAATTATAGCCATCTAATTTTGTACCAAACTTTAATAAGCAAGTGTGGAATCAAGGAATGTCTACTTAAGTCAAATAGAACAAATGTCAAGCAAAAGTCAGTCACATCATGCAAGTGACATACAATTAGAAAACAGCTATGTAGCGGTTCTTTTTTTCATACAAATAATTCAGAAAGACTTGGGTCTGTGTTACAATCTCACTGGTGGAAATCTGTAGTCCATTGCCAGCAGCGTTATTATGTTTCTGAGCAGAAGTATAAATATCAAAGATGTGTCTATAATGGACAGAGCTAATGTGCTTTAAGAAGCTGCTATTTCTTGGGAGGAAGGAAAAAGGAAATCTGGATCAAAGAAGAATACTCAGGTTAATCAATTTTAAATGCTGTATCTGTGCAATTTTTTTTTTGTTATCCCATTTACAAGACATAATGTAGAAATGTTGCAAGAGGTTTACATAGTTACATATTAATTAGATTATATGTTACTACATATGAAGATAGAAAGCTAAGAAGACCCAGGGTCTACAGATGCCCACCACAGCGCTACTTTTATCACCCCCTAGCGTAGTTATCAGTTCCAAAATCTTAACCTACTCTTTCTTTGCTGCATCTCATGCAACTCTGAGCCTACTTGATGGCATATACTGTATCACTACTACTACAAGCAACGCATTCCAGAGTCCTACCATTTTGCCCAAGAAATACTTTTTAAATCTAAATCGAAACATTCTCCTCCTGAGCTATGATCTAAATCCTCTTCTCCCCGTATACCCTTACTCTTCATTATCCACCTACATTTATCCGCACGAGGCTATACCCAGATAATTTCTTCCCTAGCCCTTTTGCTTCTCTCTTCTAATATGGGCACATCTAACTTTATAAATTCCTACTTACACCCCGCCTCCTCCATGTCCTTCACCATTTTGGTGAGATGAAATTGTATTCTTATTACTAGCCTATGTTGGGGGTTCCAATAATCATTAAACTTGTGAGCAATTCTCAAATGACTAATAAGAGAGACTGACACTGAAAATCAAGATTGTGCTTTCCTGTGTACTTCTCTTTTCCATGAGCCAGTGTGATCTTCAAGTTCACGTATATAAGCAGTGGGAAGTAAGGAGGCGGGGAGGTTTGCCTTCCTAAAAAAAAAATAAATAAATATTTTTTTTGTTTATTTATCTTGACAGATGTTCACAGTGAATTGCTTCTGTGGTTTTATGACTCTGCCACAAAGTGATTAGAAATTCATTAGGAATGCCCAAAGCTTGCTTATCTGTACATCTTCCAGAGCTGTACACAGTGCTGCAGACATGGCCTTACCAATGCCATGTAACAAGGATGACCTCAGCAACTCGAGTGCATACCTTGTCCTTTAAATGGTCTTTGCCACTGCCCATTCATGTTGCACATCATGCCTCAGGTTCCCTATCCCAAGTGCAAGACCAAAAATTGAAGAGCCTGCAAAAAAAAAAAAAAAAAAACTATAGAATCAATAAAAAACAGCAAATATTGAAACTCATTTCTATAACCGGTAAAGCATAATTGCAGGAGAGCTGCTCCCCCAACACCCTCACCTCTGCTACTTACCTATACTAGTTCCAACACTGCTGTACCCTAGAGAAGAGGAAACAGGCAGCAAAAGTACCACAGCTCCTTCCATTTGTACTTTTGTTTCAGATTTTCGAAAAATCTCACTTGCTGTTTCTGGAATTTCAGCAAGAACCCCATGTTTCAACTTAAGGGTGATTATTACCCCCAAATCATTCTCCTACTCTATCTGGGCCCATGGACTACAGGGATAAAGCTTTTACTATGACCAAGGAAACCACCAATCAATTAGCTGTATGACGAGATGTGGAGGATGAACTTTAATGGCCAGCACCGGCTCAATCATCCTGGGGGGATGCAGCCAGCCTATTGTACTGGCATTAGCAGCGATGACCACCTGCTGAAGAGCCCTTGCTGGCTTGCACTGCAGACAGTGCATACACTGCTGAATCAGGGGAAAAGACAAGTGGCCTGCACATCTCCTCTCCTGATTTACGAAATCATTACAAGTCAAACAGACTATCTGGTGGAAGGTGTGTGGTGAGATAATGGAATTCCAGTACGACAAGTCGTCCAGCTTACTCACCAGTGTTCAACTCTCACCTCTCCCACAGGGACAAATGGAATTATAAGGATTCCTAGATTGGGAATGAATGGGCCAGAGGGCTATTAATCAAGCTTGCATTTCAAAATCACAGGGGAGAATGAATGGACCAAGTGAGCACAGTAATGGAACCACTGGGACAGGAACAGTGAAGGAAAAAAAAAAAGTTTTCCTCTACCATGCTTAAGGTCACTCCCACCAAGACTATATGTTTCCCATAAGCTTCCTGAACTTTTTAACAATAAACCTCTGCTACTGCCCATCTACAGTGCCAGATACAGGGGACACTTCGGAAGAGGCAACCACTTCTAACTAAATACTTGTTTGGATTACAAGCACATAAACTGATTTTGTTGTCCAAACCCAAAATTATATCTGCCACAAGTATAACATACAGGACTTATTTTAGTGTTGACCCCTGTAAAACTCTCTAGCCAAATGGTTTCCCTTTCATATTTTCCTCTCCAGCAACCACCTTCTGCTTCCATTCAGGAAATCTATTTCCATTCTATGATATTTCTGGCCCCATGTCTATACCATTTATATTTTCCCCACAGAGTTCCCCTTTGCATGCCTGAATGATAACATAGTGAAGAACTCAAGCTGGACTGGCAAGATCCGTACTACCAATCAGAGAATTAGCATCATGGAACTCCACCAATATGTCATGTGGAACCTTTTCTTTAACTCTTTCCAGAATGGATGTCATTTTATCAGACATATAATTTTCCATCTGTTTCCTAAATCCACTCTTACTAATGGAACCAGTGCTACCAACCTCCAGTCTTGGATCACTATTCCTGTTACTAAAGTCAGACTATTCAGCTATGTCGCTGTTTGACCAGGAACAACTGCAAATGTTTTAATTAAAAGGGGAGGCAACTCATCAGTGACTTTTATCTCATCTCTTGAAAGGTTTGTTTTTCTACAACTTGCCTTGACAGCATTTCATCTGTCCCCAGCCACAACTCATCTACTTTATCATAGTCAGACTGCTAGGCTAATCCTGAGTAAATACAAGGAGGAGGAATTGTTTCAGTCGTTATAGCTCATCTCCAGATTTTTTTAATTTCCTCCCTCTCCTTCCAGTTAAGGAATTTCTTGTGAATACCTCGTATATTTTCCACTGTTTGCAAAAACTCTATTTTGCTCATTACTTGCCCCTTGCCATCTATTTCACCAGGTTACCTTTGTTGCTTTTTTGTAATGTCACCACACACCTTATCCCACATCCCATTCTTCCCCTCGCATCCCTTGACATGCCTTCCTGTTTGTAAAGGACAACCTGTCAAACCACACTGGTTGTCCCGCTTTCTGACATTTCTTTCTTGTCCTGATACATAGTCTCATTTAGGTCATTCTTTCTTCTTTAAAGCAGTTTCACAGCACTTCCACTCTAACTTCCTGCCACTTTTTCATGTTATTCACCGTTGTGCTTCCCAAATGTAATCCCATAAACCCAGACCTCTGTTCCTTTGCATGTTTCAGTGTTACTCAAGAGATGTTCAATGAAAACTGGCATGATTACTAACGGCTCTTACTTCAGTGGTCACTAAGCAGCCTTGCATATTCCACTGATAATAGCCAGAGGCTTCATTTTCTCACAACACAGGCCATGGCTACTCAAATTCTTAACTGCACAGCTAAGAACTTCCCCTCACAGTTTACCAGATGGCATAAGGGCAAAATGTCCATCAGTGCTGCTTTACAGAATTTAGGAACGATCTCTGGGAGCTAGAGAGTCAGTAGGGAGATAGGGATTATTTTCCCCACTGTCGAAGATGGTGTTAGTGGACTTGCTCATATCAATGCTCCAGTTCAGATGTGGAACATGGCAGGTACAACAGAAAGTGCCTATGGATGTGTACACATCACCATGATGGTAATGCATACCACCAAAACTATGAGGAAAAGCAGTATGGGAGTCTATGGCATATACCCTTGGAATGCACATATATGCACACAAACACGCACACACACAAAGTGGAAACATTTTACATTGTTCAGTCCTCCATTTCACTATAAAAATGTATAAAAGCACTCTTTGGTTTTAAACGAGACTTCTATCAGTGTAGCTGTGTGTGCCACTGAGATAAGTTAATCCAGTCAACAATATTTACATCTTATTACAAAAGTCTGATGTCTGTTGGAGATTTTACTGAAATTAAACTAATAACATACTGTTGGACCATATGTGTTACAAATAAAAAAACTTTCTTTTACAGAATAAAAAACAAATTAAAATAACTACATTTTTGGCATGAAATCAGATGCATCAATACTACTGAAAAGTATAAAATGTTTCTCAAGAATATTACTCATAGAAACCACCTATAGTATTATGACAGTCTATAACTCTTGTCATTTAGTGTAGTCTGTGCCACTCACTCACACCTACAGCTAATTTAGAGTGTCCAATCCACCTACTGCATACTTTGGAATGTGGGAGGCAACCCATACGCCCACAGGGAGGACATGGAGACTCTGCACAGAAGGCACCCCAGCAGAGAATCAAACCGGAGAACCTCTCACTGTGAGGTGACAATGCTAACCGCTGCACGACCGCAGCCACCCCTTAGTGTTAATCAATAACCTTACAATATTACGCAACATCATCAACTGATTTCATAAGCAAGCTCATGTTATACAAATGCACTTATCATTGTCCAAAAGCCAATTTTACAGTAACTGTGATCACTGTAAAGCAACATTTTGCTACACGCATAAGAAAAATACTGCTCACTTCTGACCTGTCCTGTTAATACTCCACAGAGTTTTTTTTACAAGTAGAACTTAGCAGATATGCAGATGTAGGGAACTGAAGTTGACTAGGAAAAGCTTCATTACATCTCTGCTTCAAATATCTATTTGGTCTTCAATGGATACATAATGCTTGTGTTCATTAGATAAACATTACCAGAACATTGCAGCTATTCACTTTAAATACCACTTATTCTATGACCATGGTGATACTCAGGTTTCCTGACCAAATATCATATCCCTAGAACATCCCAGTATTATTGTATCCTTACAGTGACAAGACAGCTTTTCTAGTGAAATGACGGGAATACTAGTCCTTCCTTACAAGATGGTTATGACTTTCTTCTCTTCAGTTAAATTTCACAAAAAAAAAAACATTTTCAGTTTTTTTATATATCCCAAACATTTTCTCTTTTAACATGATAGATGGCAAAAGTAAAAACCCTTTGAGGGTATTCAGAGAAATGAGTTCCATAGTGCTAATGATACTTCACTGCAGTCTTTTGGCTTTTCCCTATTATTGGTCGCCGCAGCGGAACTCCGGTCTGCTAATGATTGGCAGTGGATTTTACGGTGCCGAGTTGCCAGCCCAACGCCCAACCTTCAAAGAAGGCACATCCATTCACGCACGCACCTACCTGCATGTCTTTAAACGTCATACGACTGCAGGGAGGACATGCAGACTCCATACAGAAGGCACTCCAGCCATTGTGCCCTAATAGTGTTACGGAGCTAACAAGCAATTCAGAATTATCATGCAAGAGTCTCTTGGAGCAAAACTGATTAATAACTGATTTTTGTGTGTCCAAATCAAGCAACGCAGCTGGAACAACTGTCTTAAGTGTTCTCCTAACTAATTGATTCAACACCATTGCACATGCAGCTACAGACACAAACAGACAGACTTGCAGACATAAACAGAGCCCAACTGTACTTACTGTCGCACTAATAGACCTGTTGCTGTTATAGGCAGCAATGGATGTACACTGTAAGACAGCCATGTTCAGTCCTCACTGCTATGGTTTGAAATAGTCTGGTACATCTTGTTTTTAACTCACCCTACCATTCTACTTTGATCCCAGATAAGGCACCACGACAGAGCACACAGCTAATTTACATTTACATGAAGCACCTATCCAGCAGAAAGCTGTAGTGCTGCTTGCCAGAGGCTTCATTATCCTGTAGCTCTAAAACTATTTTTGAATCACTCAGTCATAATTCAATGAACAATCATGCTAGAAAAAGGATGAGCACTGAGTTATCAGAATATGCCATGATACAATGAGTAAACTGATATATCATAACATGAAATTCCTGGATGTTTGCATGCATGATGTATGTAATGATATATGTACTGTGAAATTAGCTACTCATTTATTTATTTGGTAACCAGACAGAAAGACAGTAAATAAGTTAAAAAAAAAATCACAATGATATTTGTTATGTACAATGCACATGAGAATTTCAGGAACTACATTATACAAAGTACTAACTAACTTCTAATTACACTTGTAAATACTCACCCAATAAATTAGTGAAAAGTAATAAAGCATAAACTTGGGTAAGCTGCAGCTGTTTTCTTACCATTGACATGCCCCATAATCACCATTAAGACACTTCTCCAACTTTTCAGCTATTCACTTATGTGAAAAAATCTCAAAAGCCACATAGTTATTTAACACATTAATCTTTTTAGGGACTTTGAGCATTTTATATTCTTTTAGTTCTGCTTTATCTTAACCTAACCCCTTGCTTTTATTGAAAGTGCGAACTTTCTTATCTACCTGCTCAAAGCAATCATCTATGCTTAGAGCTGGTGCAACAGGCATCAAGACAGGATCAGTTGTCTAAAATCCCCAGGTAGGGCTTGATTGCAATAACGCCCAATTCAAAATGATGCCTAGCTAGATAAAGAGGTGTAGTGTGCAATCCCTAGCCTGACTTGACAGTTATGCCAATCATACAGATAAAGGAAGACTTGACTGGAAAGTGTACACAGGTATACCAATACCCTTCACTTTCTAAAAGATCCTAGGAGCACAGGAAAGGCCAAACAGTGAGGCCTGAATTGGCACTGATAAGATCTTATCCCAGAACTGAAGCAACCTCATATACCTGCTTCTTATTTTATATAAAGGAATCATCTAGATACATACATATGTAGAAATATTTCAAGTATGGATTAATGCCCTTCTAGCCTGCCAAGTATACCAAAACATTTTTTCCCATAGTAAGTAAGTGTCCAGGCTGTTCTTAAAAATATCTAAACTAGTGCTTGCTTTAATGTAATTTAATAGTCTATTCCACGCATCAACCACTCTCTCTCAGAAAACCAATTAGTACACTTCTCATTCCAATAGAATCATCTACATAGGTTGTCTGGTGGTTCTCTACTACTCTGATAACCCCATACCTCTCAACCTCTTAGAGAAAAAAATCTGGACAAAGCCTAACATGATGGGGGACAGATAGGGACAGATTTTAAATATTGCTCTTACAAACTTAGAAAGTTGATAGAATGATAGGTTTTGCATTAGCATGAATTTTCTGAAGGATGAGGAGTCTTAAATTCAAATATTTGCCAATATTTAATGACATCAATTGGGAAAAGCCGAAAGAAAAACATTTAATGACATCAATCCTTAGCTATTTGCCAGAAAGTTACAGATTTTAGGAGGAACACATCAAAAATATGAGGCTAAAATCTGGACATTCTGTGAAAATCTGTACAGCTGAGAGGTATAAACATTCCCAGAAGTAGTTGTCTCTAAATGCCATATATGCCTGAATAAGGTCTTCTCTTAAATATCTACAGGAGACACTGTAGAAGTTCAGATATGTTATTCTTTCATAATAACTTACATTTTCACATCCATGGATGCCCTTGGTATATTTCCACTGTATTATTTTCAGTTTATTCATGCCTGTTTTCTTATATGGTTTCAATATTGTTATTCCATGCTCAAGTTTGGGAGTAATGTAACTAACAAATGATTTCTGATTTCTTAGAATTTATAAATCTTTTTATACAAACTATAGTTTTGTAACTATCATTACCGAATTGGTTGATATGATTAGAAAAACTGAAAGCTGGATCTACCCATATACCCAGGTCCTTAAATGAATCTACAGTTTCAATCACGGTGTGCTGTATTAAATATTCACCTTTCAATTTATGTCTCCCAAATCTCATATGATTAGTTTTTGATGTATTTATCAGCATATTATTTTCCCGAGCCCCAATGGTCAATTTGGTCAAGTTCTTTTGCAGACATGCCCTATCTGAAACACATGTAATCAGTTTACCCAATTACAAGTCATCTGCAACACAGACTATAGAAAAACCTCATATGAAAAAGGTAGATCTGAAGGATACAATCAAACAAGTATGGGCCTAAGACAGAGCCCTGTGGGACACCCTGACTATAAACTGCAATTTCACCTGTCCAAACGCCGTATGATACTTGCCATGTCCTATTTGTAAGCCATGCAACTATCCTTCTTATCAAGAGTGCATTGATAACTAGTTGTTCTAATTTACTGATCAGTGTTTTGTGTATGACCTTATCAAATGCTGAAGTTAAATCTATATAAATTACAATACAGCACACATTTTCATTCATAGCTGTTATTATATTCTTACAGAACATCATGTCACAGGTGACAATAGCTCTGTTTTTAACATATGCATGCTGATATATGGTTTCAAGTTCCAGCCTTTCCATTTCTGACAATAATTTATCCAAAATAACCCTCTATTATTTTCCACAACATGAAAGAAGACTTAAGGTTCTATATGTCTATATCCTTTCCCTTAAAAACAGGTTTAATAAGCACATGTCTCCAGTCTTGAGGAATCTCTCCATATTTATACAACCGAATAAATAATAGATATAATGGTACTGTAAGTTTTTGCTGAAGTGTTCTCAGGTCATTAATAATAATTCCGTCTCTACCCTGTGCTTTGTTTGGATCCAGTTTGCATAGTTCTTTTTCAATATAATCTAATTTGATTTCAGTACCTGAGGTTACTTGGCTGTCACTAGAACACCTTATCACCCCCTTTGTGGAGCCAAACTGTTTTGAATAATATTCTGTAAATATATGTATAATCTGTTGAGTCTTGAGAATAAATTTTAGAATATACACACAGCTTATCAATTTTGCATGTCTTTACTCCTTTCATATCTGATGTAGCTATAAAATGGTTTCTTATTATGCTCAATATCATTACATAAATTTTCTTCAAAATGTTCTTGATCTTGCCTCATACTATGCTTAATTTGTTTGTTCAGCATGTTTACTTCAGTTTTCAAAGTTGTAGTTTAAGCTCTTTTCCATTTCTTATATTTTTATGTCTCTCACCTTAATCAAGTATCTTTTTTTAGCTTAATCAAGTATCTTGATTTTATGAAAATATAGCCTCCTGACAGACATTTTTTTAGATTTTTTTGCATTCAAACAATTTCTCTTTCAAAACTTTCCACATTCCTCCTGCAGTTTTTCCACTGAATGCATCACAACAATTAGTTTAACATAGTGACCATTTTCCTTTCATATAATATGTTATCAATCGTCTGTACATTGGTTTAGATCTCTTTAAGAACACAAACAATGTATAATATGTACCGTTTCCTGGTAGTTTTTTTTCTTCACAATCTGAAGAAATTGTTGTTCTCTTTTGGAAAAAATTATGCCTTTGTCTGTAGACTGAAGGTTTTCTGATAGAAAAATGCTATAATTCCCTGTAATCTGCGTGTTACATAAAAAACAGTGTCCTTTTTTGTGTGCATTCTATTTGATTTACATACATTTAGCAATTTCTTTTTATTTGTTAACTTCCTCCTTCCTTTTTTTTCCTTCTGTACACTCCAAATCTACAGATTGGAATTACAAAGTTGTCAGGGGCATAGTCTTGCTTCATAGGAGTTGAATGATCTTTACAGACAAGAGACACATCCTTTCCTAAATATGCCCTATTTGCTCTTTGCCTAACATTATTTATCTCACCAGTCCAGTCCTTAAATATATGTAACAGTTCTCCAAACCATGCCAATTGCACAAGGGCAGTCATAATCAGTAAGTCTCTATTTACTGCTAATAATGGTAAGCAAATCATCCAACTTTTGACATGAGGAACACAGATCATCAACGCTATCAGGTGTTAATTTTAAATGCACATAGCATTTATTGCACTGTACAAGATATGTGTGCTTCAGCAAATCATTAATGGCATACTCATTTAACGATTCAATTTTCAGCTGCAAATGAATAAAACATTTGTAAAAGAAAACAATAATCAAAATCAATTGCCACAGAATTCAAGGAGAAGAAAAAATTCACACAAACAACATACAAGTAAATATCAAATTAAGTACAGTAAAGCTGTTGCTATGACTGTACAAGTTATGAAAGTCACTAAAAACCTGGAATTACTTTACATCACATGCAAATGCTCAAAGTAGCTTCTGCTCACTATTGCTCACATAGGATCATAGGAGGTTACTGGGCTAATGGCCTTGGGGCCCTTACGAGCCTAGCCAAGAGTTTATCCCAAAAAAAGAAACCTCAGTCAGCACCTTTTAGCAACTATTTTTAACAGTAAAAATCAATAAATCACAAACCAAGACAGGATTGTTTAGATAAGCTCAGGAATGTCCTCTCTGCAGTTTGTGTGAACTTACGACTGACTAGGCTCCTTGGGATGGCTAGAGTTTGGTTGTCTAAAACGTATCCTTTCTAACTACTAACAGTGAAAATTAATGGTAAAACAACAAAACAGAACTCAGAGTAAATCTTGTCTGCAAGTTATCCCTTCCTTCCTACAAACAGTGCAAAACAGTATGTAAAAATAAAATCTAAATTCAAATAAAAACTTCTCTTACCAAGCTACTGCACAGTCAATCACAAACCAATACAGGTTATTTAGATAAGCCCCAGATGGTCTGAAGAGTACATTCAGTCTCCTGTAAAGAGAAATATTGTGACCATGAAGAATTTATGTTGTACTATTATAATGATGATGCATTCTGGATCTAGGATGGATTTTAAATTCCTTGGAGATTAACTGTAGTGCCCATTTGGCCAAAGCCAAAGAACATCTGACCATGCAGTTGCCTACATAGTGGAAATATCAGGAACATTAGGGGTATGGGAAGGGAAAACTAAACATCAAGGTGCAGCCATGAGCTACTATGAAAATTCTCTCCCCAACTGTGTTCCTAATAATAGGAACAAGGAAGGGAGTCAGAATGGCTAAAGGAATTCATAGAAGGAAGTTCACCTGCTAGCAGTGTGTAGTGGACCTCAGAACCAGTTCCAGTGGCCCATTACTTGGGCAGCACAGGGCTGTTTGCCCTTGGATTGCTGATGTTGCAGTTAGCACTGTGGGAATTAGCAGGACCAGGATATCTGCTGGTTCAAATAGAACCTATAATGGGTTTTCATAGGTGAGGACAGACATACTCCTTTGGTGGACTGGGTATGTTCTTCCTCTTGATTCATTTTAGGTGTTCACCTTGTTCTGGCTTGAGTAGGAAAGAAACTACAAAGGGAGCATAAAAAAGTAGCACCACTGTCAGAGAGGAATAAAGCCTTGACTATGACAAATGTAAACCCTATCAACCGACACTTGCTAAAGCTGGCAGGGCAGGGGGGTAGGGAGTGCTCAAGAATGACAAGACTTAAGCCTGCTCATCTCTCTTCAGGGGACGGTAACAGTATGTGCCCCTACACTCTCTGTGGTCGAATTCCCAGTGGAGACTATGATCATGTGAAGATATTGGTCTACAAGGAAAGCAGGGGTATCTGATCACATCAAGCAGAGGTGTTCCATACATCACAGAGACCCACTGCATGCCAAACTCTTTGATGCTAATGAGCATGAATGTGGAGTCAAAGTAGAAAAGAAAAACTCCAATCTTCTTCAAAATGTTGGTGCAACTCCTGGTATGCTTAACACTCACCTCTGTGGTATGAATGAGCCATAGGGCTCTTACCAATGGGGAAGAAACAAGTCAGCAGAGGCACCAGGATAATAAGCTAAATGGTTAGAGGAGGAGGAGGACTGAATCAAAACACAAAAACGGGATATCCAAAATATTTGTCTCTGACATCCTTAGGAAAAAGGGCATCAAAGAAGCCAGCTGTGGTGGCACAATGCATTTTTAGATGCTGCTATGAGATTTGAGGTAGTGCCATCTCTGCCAGGGAGAGCAGGGCAGTGCATGTGTAACATATGCCAGCATAGGTAGCTGGAGTTTTGCAAAGAATGTTCTGGAGTTTTGCAAAGAATGTTATGCCATTTGACTATCACACTGATTTATACAGATGTGTGTGTTAAAAATGTATTTGTAAAGTTGCTTGTGTTAAAAATGTATCAACAGTGGGTCATGCTGGACAGAAAAGAGATATATACATGTATGTCAGACTGTGCTATTATAAGTGATTAAATGTATATGTTTTAACAGAGAATTCTGAAAGGGAAGAGGTTAGAGGTTAATCTCAGTCCAGCTAATTTTGAAAAATTGGTTGAAAAGTAAATGGGTTAGTTTAGGCCATAAAGATTTTATCTTACAGGTATGATTGCAGCCACAGACAAAACTGTCTGGGAAAACCAGGACTAGGAATCTTACTGCATTGTACTTAGGGATGAACTAATTGCTACCCTGGAATGGTGGAAGTTTTTGAAATTGTTTTATAGTTTCCAGATGCTACAACAGATATTAGCAAAGATCTGGTGATCAGATGTGATGTAATTCTATAACCAGCACTGAAATGATTGTTTAGATATTAGTGAGAGATATGACAGAACTCTTGCAGCAGCACTTTTTCTTCTGGAATCTGAAAGGAAAGATTTCTCACAGATATCTCACACAACCCCACACCTCATCTTGCCTTGCTGTAGTAAGCAACTCAACACATTTCATCTTGCCTTGCTTTATTAAGTAGCCAGGGAATAACAATTTGTTAGATCAGTCAGGAAAATATAGTGAGATTAGTTAAGTACTGTTTTTCTGTATCTGTGTGAATCTATCCATCTGTGTTATTTTAATACTTTCTGTGATTTAAACAGTTTTTTTTTTTATTGTAAATAGATATTCAGTATTCTCGTGTTTTCTATTTTATTACTTATTATTAAATATTTATATACCTTTCATTGTGGCTGGTCTTTTAGAGAATATTTTAACCTTTGAGAGTGCTTATATTTATTTGGTAACACTGTGGCCGCTCCTGAAGGCCTTGCTGTTTGGTTAACACTACCATTTGTATTAGTATTAATTTCACTCAGTATAACTGGATACTCTTGTAAGAGCCTTAAAGTAGCTGGCTGGTAGCAGTGAATCTACCCTATAGTCTGGGCAGATGGAGGCATAGCTGGTTGATCTGTGTCAGCCTTTCCCAGGTGTGTGTGTATGTGAAAATCAAATCTCAAAGTGTGCATGTGTCAGCTATTTGGAACAGGGACACACAGCTCCAAAGTTGTCCATGTGGAGTCTTGTTTGAGGCCTGGACAGAGAGAGAGAAAGAGATTCCAGCCCCAAATATGGAGTGTGCTCCCTCTGTGCTCTTAAGAGAAATTGTGCTTGGTGCAGATAGCTGCATCTGAAAATACTGTGTGTATCCATTCTTGCTCCTAGTGGCCGTCCCTCACCAGCATCAGTGGTGAGAATTGAGGCTTCTTGATTAC
This sequence comes from Protopterus annectens, assembly GCF_019279795.1. Classification (NCBI taxonomy): domain Eukaryota; kingdom Metazoa; phylum Chordata; order Ceratodontiformes; family Protopteridae; genus Protopterus; species Protopterus annectens. The sequence goes on along the minus strand of NC_056748.1, from coordinate 827,589,596 downwards.
TGGCCTGGAGTAGGGACCATCACAGTTGCTACACTGTTCATGCCATTTGCATAGCTTTAATTCACCTGCACTATGAGTAACCCAACTGACTTCCCTTATGAAAGCCTTCAAAAGTAACAGATCAATCAGAATTGATCAAAGAAACTAACACCCAAAACATGAAGCTGCACAACATGAACACAATGTTTTTGCTGTAGGCAAGCACCAGGCATCATTTGCATATATCTCATGGGCCTCTATTACAGGAAGTTTAAAGCATCACAAAGTGAAGACTCTAGATTGGCTAGGTTTTTCTTGTAGTTTTTACTAATTGGTATGTCTGTGTGACCTTGTTACTGTTTGGTTTGGACGTAAGTTAGTTAACTGCAGGCTATACTCTTCTGTTAAATCATAAGGAAGATTTCATGTAGTTGTACACAATAAGTCATTGTACCATAACAGCATTGCCTAATGCAGATTTTATAACTTCAACAATTGATATGAAACATTACTTACAGCTAAACAATACACTTACTGACATGTTGTGTAAAATGTAAAATGTCAGGAATGCTAAAACTCAAAAATGTACAAACAAACCTCACTCAGCATAAAATCCCACTGGTGCTATTAATGTATGCAACATACAGATATGACTATATTTACCTATGTAAATAATAAAACAGAATTCATAGTGACTTCTGTGATGCCCCACCACAGGACTAGTAATCAAGGAGCCTCAATCCTCACCACTGGCACCAGTAGGGGACGTATACTGGGAGGATAACAGGTACACAAACAGTAGTTCTTGATGCAGCTCTCTGCATCAAGTGCAATTCCCCTTAAGGGCACACAGAGACAACAGTACGTCCGGGGCTGGTTTCTCCCTCTTTCTCCAGATCCATAATAAGACTCCCTACTGGGCACAGCTATAGAGATGAGCTCTCAGCTGACTACTCAAGCAAGACCTCCAACACCCTCTCTGTCCAACTAGCGCTTCGTGTCCCTGCCCAAATAGCTGACACGCAGACTCTTTGAGGATTGATTTACACACAAACACACATGGGAAAGGCTGGCTCAGGTTTACTAGCTATGCCCCCTTTTGCCCAGACTATAAGGTAGTTATCACTGCCACCAGAAAACTCCTATCAGCTACTTTAAAGCCTTTAACAAACAGTATCCAATCTTACTGTGTAATATTAACACAAATGGTAGTTTTAATAAGAGCAAGGCTATTATTAGTGGCCCACACAGTGTCACCAAATAAATATGCAAGTACTCTCAAAACTTAAATATCTCTAAACAGATCAGCCACAATGAAAGGTTTAAATATAGTTAATAATAATTAATAAAAGAACAAGAAAATACTCAGTATATATTCACAATGACATCAGAATTCAAAACCACAGGAAATATTTAAAACAACATTGCAGGACAGTCTCTAATAAATACAAAAAATATCTAAACTAAGCTTTGCTATAATCCTGACTATAACTAAGAGAGCTACTACACCATAGAAACTTACTTACAGAGCAAGGCAGATGTTGTGGTGAATGGTTCTTGTCAAGTCCAAGACAATACAGAATGCCCTGTCTCACTAAGAGACTTCTCAAAATAATATCTCAAATATTACTGCTGGGATAGCTTGCAGAATGACATCATTTCTTCTCATCTGATTCTAGTCCCCAGATGAAACTCCCACTGATGGAAGTGGACAGTATTTAACATCGACCTTTGAAAATACATAGGCCTCAGATCTTTGGGATATGCTGGAAGTCATAAAACAATTACATTCCTTCACATTTCAAGACTAGTAATTATTTCATCCTAGAGTCAATACAGAAAGTTCCCTAGTTTTAGACATTGTGTCTTGGTGCACTGAAACTGAAAGATACCATCTTTTATGGTGTAGCCATAAAGTAATTTAATTTCAGTTATTTTTCTGAAGTTAACTTCCTATATTCCAGTTTCCACTGTTAAAATATATACATTTAAACAATTACAAAGGTGCATGTGTATTTCTGTTCTTTTCCAGTAGGGCACACTGTGTTACCTTTTAAGCACAAGCACTTTATAAAATACCTTTTTAACACACATGTCTGTACAGACCAGCTTGATATACACATGGCATACAGCTCTAATACAGTTGTAACACAAGCATCTTATACAAATGACATATAATTATCTACAAAATTCCAGCTAGCTGGGCTGGCAGTATTTCCTTTGTCACACTTCTTACCCTCTCAAAGACTCAAGCTAGTTTTTCAAGTGACCCTTGAGAAACATTGCTTGACAGGGATAAGCCTATCTGGGAATACATTACCCCATACCCTGTCTTGTGATCCCAGCTGCCTTTGCATTGCTGACACCAGTACAGACCAGCTTGATATACACATGGCATACAGCTCTAATACAGTTGTAACACAAGCATCTTATACAAATGACATATAATTATCTACAAAATTCCAGCTAGCTGGGCTGGCAGTATTTCCTTTGTCACACTTCTTACCCTCTCAAAGACTCAAGCTAGTTTTTCAAGTGACCCTTGAGAAACATTGCTTGACAGGGATAAGCCTATCTGGGAATACATTACCCCATACCCTGTCTTGTGATCCCAGCTGCCTTTGCATTGCTGACACCAGTACAGTGCTACACAGCATATGATATCCCTGCAATCCTACGCTCCACCATAGTAATTTGGGATTTTGCTGGCTGGCTCCTTGTAACCATGGATCCCCCTCAGACTCCTCCTGCCTTCTACTGCAAATACTTAGCAAAAGATTCTCCCTATCATGGTTAGGTTTTATGGTGTTAACATGGTACAATTTGTGCCCCTGCCTACAGTCTAGCAGTTCTACCATGTAGTTAACAGCACCTTCCTTACCACTTTGAATGGTTCCTCCCAAGCTACCTGCAGCTTGTTGCGTCTGACACGAATGAGAACCATAACCTGCTGCTCCACGGCATACTCTCTAACTTGAGCATTCCTGTCATATCAGACCTTTTCTGCTCTTGGGGTTCTGTCAGGTTCTCCTGAACCAAGCCCATGAGTTCCCTGAGCCTTGTCCTTGTGTGAAACAACAGACTCCTTGTAGGACTTACACTCACCCTCCCACTCACTGCAAATCAAATCTAGAAGTCCCCTCACCCTATGCCCATACAGCAACTCAAGGGGTGAAAAACCTGTGGATTACAGGGGCACATCTCTGTAAGAAAACAACAGATGGGGCAGAAACTTGTCCCACTCCCTTGTAAACTGGTCTGAAAATGCCCGTAGCATGGTCTTTAGTGCAGAGTTTAACCTCTCCACCAGACCATTAGTCTGGGGACAGTAGGGGGTGGTCTTTAGTTGCTTCACCCCACAGTACTTCCACAAACAATCCAACAGATCTGACATGAAATTTGTACCTCTGTCAGTCAGTATTGTTTGGGAAACCTACCATGCTGATAATCTCTTAACAAAGCATTTTCCACATTTTCTGCCTCAATGGAGGACAGGACCACCACCAAAGGTATCTGGTAACATAATCTATTACCGCTAGGATATACGTCTTTCCTGTGGAACTTAGGGTACTCAGAGGCCCCACGATATCCATAGCTACTCTCTGAAATGGCTCCTCAATCACAGACAAAGGCACCAAAGGCACTTTGACCTTGTTTCCCATCTTGCCTATCTTTGGCACTGCTCACAGGTCCTGCAATACCCTGTTACATCCCTGGAAATGCCAGGCCAATAAAAGTTCTGCATAATATGTCTCTTTGTATGCTTTATGCCCATATGACCTGCAAAGGAAATGTCGTGGGCTATGGCTAGAAATGCCAGACAGTAGGCTCTGGGCACTACTAACTGCTGTAGTCTCTCCATAGCCCATGACATTCCCTTTGTAGCCGAATAAAAGTTCTGCATAATATGTCTCTTTATATGCTTTATGCCCATATGACCTGTAAATGGAATGTCATGGGCTATGGCTAGAAATGCCAAAACGGTAGGCTCTGGGCACTACTAACTGCTGCATTCTCTCACCCACTAGCCCTCCCTCACGGGTCCTCTCTCTGCCCGTTAACCCTGTGTCCCAGTATACAGATTGCCCCTTTCCTTGAGAATCAGGTGCCTCTCTAGCTACCTCCCTCAAGCCTTGTTAATGCAAGGTCTCTGAGAGCTAAGCCTATCTCAACTCTCTCTTAGTAACCCTTCCCAGCTCCCCTTCCACAGTAAGTCTGGCATGCTCTGACAATGGTGCCTCACTGTCAGTATGTGTACTACTACTCACCTCTGTCCCTGAAGTCACTCTGTCCAAGGGAACATCTGTACCCACAAGCAGCTGTGGCTCACGGCTACTGGGTAGCTCCCTCCCTGAAGAAGCCACCTCACCAGTCCTGGCTTCAAGTGTGCAGTCCGTCTAGGCCCCCCCCCCAGGCTACAAGACCCACATCCTTGTCTCCAAGCCTGACTGTGTGTAACTGCAGGCACACAAGGTACTACATTATCTACATTATCAAAATCTTTCCCTATCAGGACATCTGCAAGGATATCCTCAAACGCACCTTTTTGCTCGATTCCTTTTCCACCCTCCCAGTCAAGCTGAACCCTAGCCAAAGATATCTGAAATGGGGTCCCTCTTAAAGCTCTGACTGAAGTAGACTGCTCAAGCAAGTACTGCTCCTCTTTAACCATTGCAGGCTTCATGATGGTTAGGTCAGAGGCTGTCTCTCTCTCTCTCTCTCTCAGCAGTGGCCTGTTTCCCATCTATTAAGATAGGATATAAACTCTTGCAGTAGTTTTGTACCTTTGTTTGGCTCCAGACAACTTATTGTTGGCATTCTGCCATTCCCACTTACTGACTCCCCTACCTTTTGTTCCCCACATTGCCTCCATGGACATCTATATGCTACATGGTTCCACTGGTTATATTTAAAGCATTTAAACCTTGTTCCTGGCCATGTACCTGAACTAGTGTCTTCCCCTGTTTCTGACGGACTCTGTTGGGGCAGTTTAAGCTACCCACCATGGGTTCCCTTAGACCCATGTGCAGCACTGGGTATCCCTTTCCTGTGTAGTGATGCCTTGCTTGCTAGGTATAGGTCTCCCTTTTTCCCCAACTTATCTGTGGTACTACATTCTCTATATGCCAACCACATTGTCATGTGCTCAGGCAAATTGCTAAGGGCTTGTTCCCTCACCAAAAGGTCTGCCAGCCCTTTAAAAGTGGTGACCTGACACCCACTTTCCTATCTATGAAAATAAGTGCTTAACTCAGCATTATATTCACACACACTTTCATCTGCCTTGTGGCTATGCTCATGAAACTTTTTTCTATAAGCTTCAGGTGTTAACTTAAAACACTCTTATAAGCAATTTTTAACTGCATTATATATTAAGCAATCAGTATCAGACAATTTAGAAACAGCAGTTACAGCTTTACCATGGAGTAAAGGGGCCTGGAACCGTACCCAGAGCCCTTGGTCAACTTTATGCTGTTTACATTTCAAACATATGAATAAAATGATCAAAATTATCACCCTCTGTGAATTGTGAAACAAATTCACTGACCTTTATTGCTTCTGGGGTTTAGTTACTCCCTTCCCCATTACCTCCATGACTCTGGTGAAGACTCAGCATTTCCATTTCTTGTTGCCTCTGCCTCTCATTTTCTTTGGCTTCCACATGTCTCAGTCTCTCTACTGATTCAAACATTTGACCTCCAGTTCAAGTCTCTTTAAATCCAGATGGATTTTTAAGCTCTATGAGGCAAAGTTGAACTGTCCATCTTCTGAGAGTTGTACATCCCCAAGGCCAGTCTGGTTTTCCTTCTGGTTGCTGGGCTGTGATACAGCTGTGGTTAAAGCTGCAGTCATTTCTGCTTTAGTCAGGTTGGCATGCACCAATCCTTTGTCTTGGCAAATATCAGCCAACTGGTTCCTTGTCAACTTGCCATAATCCTCAGCTAACATCCTTGCTTGCTCTCCCTGACTAACTAAGCTAACAAAAAATAAAAAAAAACTATTGTGATATGAAATTCTGAATGTCTACCATGTGGCTGTTTGAGAGTACTAACACCTTCTTTAGTGACCACTGTTTACAGGCTACAGAAGTTCAATATCCACACCACTGAATCCCAATATGTGGATATCCCACCACTGCCAGCCAAGAATGTGGCACCCCACCACTGGACTAGTAATCAAGGAGCCTCAAAATTCTCACCACTGGTGCCAGTGGGGGAGGTACACTGGGAGGATAACAGGTAGACACACAGTATTTCCAGATGTAGTCTCTGCATCACGTGCAATTTCCCTTAAGAGCACACAGAGACCACAGTCAGTCCAGGGCTGGTTTCTTCCTCTTTCTCCAGATCCCCAATAAAACTCCACGCTGGCACATCTATAGAGTTGAGATCTCAGCTGAGTGGCCAAGCCAAGACCTCCAACACCCTCTCTGTCCAACCAGTGCTTTGTGTCCCTGCCCAAGTAACTGACACACACATTCTTTGAAGTTTGATTTATACACACACACACACACACACACACACACACACACACACACACACACACACACACACACACACACAAACACCTGGGAAAGGCTGACACAGGTTTACTAGCTATGCCCCCTTTTGCCAAGACTATAAGGTATATATCACTGCCACCAGACAACTCCTTATCAGCTACTTCAAGGCCCTTAACAAAGGGCGAACAATCTTACTGTGTAATATTAATATTAACACAAATGGTAGTTTCACCAAAAGCAAGGCTATTAGGAGTGGCCAACACAGTGTCACCAAATAAATATGCAAGTACTCTCAAAACTTAAATATCTCCACTCAGATCAGCCACAATGAAAGGTTTAAATATATTTAATAATAAATAATAAAAGAACAAGAAAATACCCAGTATATATTCACAACGACAACAGAGTTCAAAACCACAGGAAATATTTAAAACAACATTGTAGAACAGTCTCTAATAAATAAAGAAAAATATATAAACTAAGCTTTGCTATATTCCTGACTATATCTAAGAGAGTTACTATACCTTAGAAACTGACTTACATATCAAGGCAGATGTTGTGGTGAATGTTTTTTGTCGGGTCCAAGACACAATACACAATGCCCTGTCTAAGAGACTTCTCAAATTAACCTCTCAAATATTACTGCTGGAATAGCTTGTAGAATTACATCATTTCTTCTCATCTGACTCTAGTCCCCAGATGAAACCCCCACTGCTGGAAGCTGACAGTATTTAGCATCTACCTGTGAAAATACATAGACCTCAGCTCTTTGGCAGATTCTGGAAGTCATAAAAAAATTACATTCCTTCACAATTCAAGACTAGTAATTATTTCACCCTAGAGACGATACAGAAAACTCCCAAGTTTTAGACATTGTGTCTCCTTGCTGCATTGAAAATGAAAGTACCATAAAGTAATTTAATTTAAGTTATTTTCCTGAAGTTAAACTCCTGTATTCCAGTTTTCACTGTTAAAATATATACATTTAAACATTTACAACAGTGCATGTACACTTCTGTTCTTTTCCAGTAGGGCACATTGTGTTATATTTTAAGCACAAGCACTTTATAAAATACCTTTTTAACACACGTCTGTGCAGACCAGTTCAATATACACATATCATACAGTTCTAATACAGTTGCAACACAAGCATCTTGTATAAATCATGTTGATATTCACAAATGACATATCATTATTTACAAAGTTTCAGCTAGCTGGACTGGCAGTATCTCCCTTTACACAACTTTGAATAGGGGTAACTGCAATGTTACCATATGTGCGGCTACACCTCTACATCTCCCAAATTAAATATACTCCAACTGAAACTGCACTGCCTTACAGTAATGGGAATATTTGGTTTTGCTTGAAACCCAAGTATTCTTAATTATCCATGATGGACTGTAACCTTCGAGTTAGTGTATAAAATGTGTGCGGGTGCGGGCTACACCTCCAGCACAAAAATATTGTAATGTTTTTATATAAACAACAAAGACTATCAGTGAGTCCCAGCTCTACCTTCCAATAAAATTTATTTCGTTGAACAGTTCCTTCTCTAGCGCCTCGGCCAACAGCCTTTACAGAGTAAAACAGTAAAACTCATAAAACACTTGCAATATATACAAAAAACAAGTAATCAATCAATTACATAATTAAACTATCAAATCACATAGCTTAAATATATTTAAAATCATAGTCTTAAACAAGACATTGCCAGTTACATTCTCTGTTCATTCCATGTGGATGCAAAGTCCCAAATTTCATAATCAAAATGCATTCCTTTTGTCTTAACATATTTTTTTGCCTATCAACATCATTATAATATAATGGAACATGTTCCAGAACAGACACTTTTATATTCTCAATATTTCCATGGTGTACTGAGTTAAAATGCTCAGCAATAGGACTAGTAATTTTATTATTTTTAACATCTCTAATATGTTCTTTTATCCTATCTGCTAGCATTCTTTTGTTTCTCCAATATAGTATTTGTTACAATCACAGAATATGACATACACAACACCTTTGCTCATACATGTATATTTGCCTTTTGTATCAAAAATTTTGCCATTTATTTTATTCACTTCATTTACAACATGTTTACATATAGCACATTTTCCACAAGGGAATGTTCCCAAATTCTTCACAGCATTTAATTCATTAGTACAAGGCTTTTTATAAATGCTGTGTATCAGAAAGTCCTGTATATTTTTCCCCTTTCTATATGATGTCATTAATTTTATATTTTTCAGTGATATTATATCTTTTTTAATAAAATTCCAATATTCCATAATGATTTTATTACCAATCATAGAGAAGTTAGTGTACTTTGTAACAAAAAACATTCTCTCCTGTTCAGTCCCATATTTATTGCTACTTTCATAGTTATTTTGTCTAATAGTGCCCTTACTCTGTTTAAAGGCTCTATGCAAGCTATTTTCTACATCATCTGGGTTATACCCTCTAGTTTTGAATATCTCGGCCACTTTATAGGCCTCCCTAAAAGCCATATCAATATCAGAATTGAGTCTTTTATTCTCAAAAATTCCCCATAGGGGATGGCTGACAACGTATGGGGGATGGCAACTATCTCCCACATTTTCCAGCTTATTTCATCAAATTTTCTATGAATACTAGTATATATGGGAAAGCCATTATTGCCCCTAAGCGAAATATCCAAGAAATTAACCTGATTTCCCTTTTGTATGTCACTAAATTTTATACCAAATCTGTTATTATTTAATTCATCAATGAAGTTATCTGATGTATCCCAATCCCCATGACAAATGAAAATTAGGTCATCAATAAATCTAAAATACCTTAGAACATTATTTTGAAAGAAAGGCAACCTATAAAGGTGTTCATTTTCAAATAGCCCCATAAACAGGTTAGCATAGGCTGGTGCAAACGCTGCCCCATAGCAGTACCTGTAACTTGTCTATAAACAGTGCCATTAAATTCAAAAAATTATTTTTCAAGCAGAATTCCACCAGTTCCAGGACATAATATGTTTTAGGACTATCATTCAAAAGAATTTTATAGCTTCCAAGCCCAAAATATGGGAAATATTGGTGTAGAGACTCTCTACATCCACCGTAATAAAGTACATATTTTCACCCCAATATATATCTTTTATTTTCCTTAGAAAGTCATATGAATCTTGTATATAAGAAGGTAACAACAGAACTTTCTTTATCAATATTTCATGTAACATGGTGCAAAGATTATAAGTAAAATATCCAAAAGCTGACACAATAGGCCGACCAGGTGGTCGGTTCAGATCTTTATGAATTTTAGGTAGGCAAAAGAATTTTGCAATTTTTCTGTTCTTTACATTTATTTTTCTATTTATATCCATTTGACTTAGATAGTGTAATCTCACACCTTTCTGTAATAATTTTTCAAAATCTTTTCTGCTTGACATAGCTGATTAATGTTAGTTTTACAATATACATTGTTGTTATCTAGATGTTGCATACACATACTATAATAATCATGAGAATTTAATATAACTAATTCTCCCCTTTGTCTGCTTGTTTAAAGACTATATTACAGTTTTACTCAGTTGTTGCAGCTTTTCCCATTCCAATTTTGTTAGATTATAAGTATGCTTTTTATTCATAAAGCTCTCTATTTCCTTTTCTAACATTGTATTCAGTAGAGATTCAAAGCGTACTATATTAGAATTTTTACATGGAGGTAAAAATAGTTATTATCTTTAAGCATATGTGTATTTAATAAGTCATAAGCATTATTTTCATCTTCACTACCCGATGCACATGAATAAAAACTTTCTTCACTTTCTGTTTCACTATCTAATGAAAGTAAAACATCACAGTTAGTATCTAACTCAGTTGCTTTATTTAATCTAAAGAAGTGTTCCTTTAAATGCATTTTTCGCATAGTTGGAACAATTCAGTTTTAACCTCATACTTTTTGGGTAAGCATGTGGGGACAAATTTTAAACCCTTCTCTAAAACAGACATTTCTATCTTGTCTAGTTTATAACTGGACAAGTTAACAACATAATTACTATGTAAGTTATGTCCATCTACCTTTCTTATGTTGTCCATCGCCTGAGTCTCTCTGGCGTTCTGGATTGTTCCAGCCCCTTTTCCTGGTATTGGTATAATGTCCATTCGATTCTGAGTAGGTTTTATGAAATGCTTCTGGGTTTGCTGCAACTGGCAGTCTAGGAAAAGTTTCTCTGTCATCTTCTTCCCATGAAGACGCTCCACTTTCACCAGACAGGAAGTTCTTACTGGCATATTTTTCTGAAGCAGGATTTCCTTTTTGAAAAGAGACACTCTTTCTCCTGTTTCTTTGATAGCTAGGAAATACAAACGCCCTCTTGTGGTCATAGTCTCTAATGTCTCTAGTTAGTTTAGATTTTTTCTTTCTACCAGATCTTTTTCATAACTATTTAATTTGGTGTTAATGCCTGAGAGGAAATTCTCTAATGTAGAATTTGATGTAATATTTACCAGTTGTTCACAAACTTGTTTGGTTTCAACTACAAGTTTGTCTTTTTCATATTGTCTCTTTCAATTAAAATTGACACCCATTCTAAACTGCACCGATGTGCAGCTGCTATCCATCGTTCATGAAATTTAACTTCTACTTCATTAGTAAGGTCAAATGGTGTTGATGGATTCTTAATAGACCTTAACCCTCTAGGTGTTATATCCAGTTCAATATATCTTTCAAGACTGCCAATATTGTAGAAAGTAGATGTTTCTTTAAAATCAATCTTTCAAGTTTAGAACACAAATCCTGTACATCTGGATTATCTGAAATAATGTTCTTTTGCCTACCATAGCAAAAGGATTGGTAGTAGTTCTCTTCCTGGAATTTTCCCATTTCTTTATAATACCAAAGCCTGAGTCTCCTGTGGCTTCTGGTACTACATTCTTTATCATTGTTGTGCCAGTGTCATTAGGCAAATTACTGGAGCGGTTGCTATTTTCTCCATTCCGATTAAACATCTCCATACCAGTCTCTCTAAATATTCTAGGAAAGGAGCACATGGACTCACTTGTCATATTCAAACAACAGCAAACAAGATGTATATATATAAACAACAAAGACTATCAGTGAGTCCCAGCTCTACCTTCCAATAAAATTTATTTCGTTGAACAGTTCCTTCTCTAGCGCCTGCCAACAGCCTTTACAGAGTAAAACAGTAAAACTCATAAAACACTTGCAATATATACAAAAAACAAGTAATCAATCAATTACATAATTAAACTATCAAATCACATAGCTTAAATATATTTAAAATCATAGTCTTAAACAAGACATTGCCAGTTACATTCTCTGTTCATTCCATGTGGATGCAAAGTCCCAAATTTCATAATCAAAATGCATTCCTTTTGTCTTAACATATTTTTTGCCTATCAACATCATTATAATATAATGGAACATGTTCCAGAACAGACACTTTTATATTCTCAATATTTCCATGGTGTACTGAGTTAAAATGCTCAGCAATAGGACTAGTAATTTTATTATTTTTAACATCTCTAATATGTTCTTTTATCCTATCTGCTAGCATTCTTTTTGTTTCTCCAATATAGTATTTGTTACAATCACAGAATATGACATACACAACACCTTTGCTCATACATGTATATTTGCCTTTTGTATCAAAAATTTTGCCATTTATTTTATTCACTTCATTTACAACATGTTTACATATAGCACATTTTCCACAAGGGAATGTTCCCAAATTCTTCACAGCATTTAATTCATTAGTACAAGGCTTTTTATAAATGCTGTGTATCAGAAAGTCCTGTATATTTTTCCCCTTTCTATATGATGTCATTATTTTAAGCACAAGCACTTTATAAAATACCTTTTTAACACACGTCTGTGCAGACCAGTTCAATATACACATATCATACAGTTCTAATACAGTTGCAACACAAGCATCTTGTATAAATCATGTTGATATTCACAAATGACATATCATTATTTACAAAGTTTCAGCTAGCTGGACTGGCAGTATCTCCCTTTACACAACTTTGAATAGGGGTAACTGCAATGTTACCATATGTGCGGCTACACCTCTACATCTCCCAAATTAAATATACTCCAACTGAAACTGCACTGCCTTACAGTAATGGGAATATTTGGTTTTGCTTGAAACCCAAGTATTCTTAATTATCCATGATGGACTGTAACCTTCGAGTTAGTATATAAAATGTGTGCGGGTGCGGGCTACACCTCCAGCACAAAAATATTGTAATGTTTTTATTTAGATAAGTTGTCTATTGTGCATTTTTTTTGTTTACCCCACGCTGCTGTCTACTATGTTTTGAAGCCCCTCCAACACCTTTCAAACCAACACCCCTAACACTTTACTGGCTTGCCACACACTCCACCCTAGACTGAAACCCTGCTTAAAAGAATATTCAGTGAGTGACAGAGAGAAGAGATGAGGGAGACATGATATGGCACAGTCCTGATAATACTATGAGGCTTTTTTAATATCTGCAAGGAAACCAGTGTTGGACGTTGTGACAATCTATCGCGCTGTTGTAATTTTTTTCTTTTTCTTTTTTGCTTGAGACTATACATCCTGTTCTCCACCAGTAGTTGTAGTCCACCCTGTCCTGAAACAGATTAGTCAGCAACATATTGCTCCCTCTCTACCCCCTCCCAAAAAAAAAAACAACTCCACAGGGATTGAGTCAAATAACAGAGCTAGGGTCACAGTCCAGATTCGTTCTCAGTGTACCACCGAGATAGTTGCATTTGAACTTTCTTTTTGGAAGCTTGTTTTATGTCTCTGTTAAGTAATGGCTTTGCAACATTCTGTGTTCACATTTAGTATTAAAGAAATACATTTTTGTAGTCAGCTTTTTTTAAATTCTGACTCCTTCAGCCTCACAGGATACAGGTCCTTAGCAGATAAAAATGAAGGAAAGGTAGAACAGAAAATCAAAGGAATACTGAAAAAGTAGAAAGATAATTCTGTGATAAAAGCCGATTCCAAAACCTTTTAAAGTAGTAAACAAACATATGTCAGAGGAAACAGGAGGAAGGGAAATGTACAGCTTGTCTAGATATAGGTAACAGACCAAAAGAAAGGGAGAAATCGACAGGTCTTGCTAGGAAAATCAACAGGAAAGGGAAGGTGAAAAAAGCACAATAGAAGGTAAGCATAATAAGGTTAAAACAAGAATAAAAATTTGTTGCTTTGGTTTAAATTTGAATATTTTAATGTCAAAAGATAGGAATATGGTGTATCTATTTTGCTGACAATGGGGAATGGTTCCTTTGTTTACATACTTTTGGAAATAATTACAAAACTAAGAGATTTAGAATTGGTGACATTAAAACTAAGTATGCCTGGGAAGGAACAAACCTCAGAAATGACAAATGTGAACATATGGGAAAAAAATTTAAGAATTATAGATGTACAGACTTTTAATGAAGAAAACAGAAAACTGAATTGTAACAGGAGAAAGAGTTATTTTATATACAAGGAAAGTAGTGACTTTTTGGCTTAGACAGTGGCACAAAGGGTACTATTGCCACATCACAGCAAGAGGCTCTCCAGTTCTTCTTGGCTAGGATACCGTCTGTGCTGACTCTGCATGTCATTCCAGTGTCCATGTGTGTTTCTCTGGGTGCTCCGGTTTCCTCCCACATACCATAAAGTGGATCAGGGACCCAAAATTGCCAATAGGTGTGATTCATGCATATGTGATACTGACTCATAAGAGAGCAAGACTGTTTGAACAGAGAATTTTAAATATGAAATTACAGACAGAAGAAGAAAATTTTGCTCAGAATATTACTGTGGGTTATTGGAAATAAAGTACTAAAATACTAATTAAATGAGAAGGGGCAGTTTATGAAAAGAAACACTGGGGACCATTACTTTCTATTACTGAAAGCAAACGGGTTTTAGCAAAAAAAATGCATGGGGGTTATAAGCAGAAATGCTTATTTAAAAGGTTAGTGAATCATGGGTAGGTCGGTGTGGAACCTGCGGAAAAATCTAACCAAGAGGAAATTGTGCATGCTAAACTGTGATTTTAGAAAAAAAGGGACTGAAAGTGTTAGCAGAAGAAACAGACCACTTGGGAGATGCATAAAGATTAGTATGTATGATAGACCATATTACAGATGATCTAAGAAAATTATTAATAGCAGACAAAAGAGTAAAGATAGAATGAAGTATGACATCTAGGAATAATACAGAAAATGCCTGAAGGTGCTGAAAATAAAAAAGAAATGAGAAGTGTGGGGAAACAATACAGCTGAATAAATCAAAATAATAATGAGATATGAAATGGCATATTTTATTTTGTATCTAAGACAAATTAGTAAGCATGGTGAATAGGAAGAAAAGAATTATGGTATATCCCTTTAATGAATGTAAAGTAAAGAAAGCAAAGAGATATTATTTATAAAACATTGGGATGGTAACCTTCTACGAGGAGTGAGACAAGACAGTGGGAACGGTAACTTAAGTTTATAGAGAGGCTGCTTGGGGGGGGTAGGAAATGAGGGTGTGCAAAACCTGGAGGAAGCAGAGCTGAAAAAAGACATTAGAGAAACCAAGAAAAAGTAAAACACCAGGCTTAGATTTCTTATTTTTTCAAAGTATATTTTGATGGTGCATACTCTAACCAGCTGTACAATAGCCGTAGGGTGTGATCACAAACTAGTTTCTCTTTAAAAAGCCATATTCAGCAATCCAACATCACAAAAGTGCAAACAGCACTAATCTGCCACTTTGTCAAGGCCAAGCACCTAAAAACAGTTGCTCCTCAAAAGGTAATTTGCTACTCCCCTTGTAATCTGATCTTTCTGCTGGATTGACTTCCAATGCACTGACAGGCTTTTTGCATTGGGCCTGAAGCACTTAATGGAATGATGTAGTTTCATAAGGGTTCAGGAAGTCTTTAGAAACAATGAATAAACAGCAAGCCACTGGTCAGAAGCACATCTGGTTCAACCAGTGCCCTGGGCCGGTTTTGTTAACCAGTGTACCACCACCTTTGTTCTTCAAGTGAAGAGCAAAAAAAAAAAAAAAAAACCAAACACTTCACTATAATAAGCTGATAAACTGATAAGCAACAGCTTCTTACAGTTAGATCTACTAACGCCCTACCACCACCACCATAAGCTGATAAGCAATGGCTTCTTACAGTTAGATCTACTAACACCACCACCAGTTCTTCCACTGAAGAGCAAAAAAAAAAAGAAAAAAATGGACCTTCCTTTTACTGGCACACCAACCATGAAACCAGATGTGTGACACACACGTCCTCCCTCCTGCTCCAGCCTTTCAGGTCCCACTTCTGTGCCATGCCCCCAACCCTACAATTTATACCCCATCTGCATGGAGTGCTACAGTGCTTACACTTTAAAAACAAAATCTCCTTTTTAAACTATAGCAAATACTGGGAGAAATACAAATACCCGCACAGAGGGCTATGGCACCCATGTTTTAGTTTAAAAGATTTTTTTTTAAACTGTAGAAAACGGTTGCTACAGTTTATACCCTGCTTGCACAGAGTGCTAAAGCACTCAGGTTTTAGTTAAAACAGATTTCCTTTTTTTATTTTTAAACTGTAGCAAAATGCTTCCTAGAATATGTTTAGACCACACATGGAGCAGTACAGTACATAGTTTTGACGGAAATATAATATCAACTTAAAAAAGCTGGTATTACATTAAAGAGTGATCAGGACTGACTGATTGCACCCCTCCCCAATACTTTGGGCCCAGAGCAATTGCCCCTCTTGCCCCACTCTAGCTACACTACTGCAATGGGCAGACAGTCACTCTTACTAGAAGTATTAGAACATTTGCAGTTTTGCTTTTCCACCTAGCATGTCAGTCAAATGGTCAGGCAGCTGTCTAGTTACAATAAATGATTCTATTCTAAGCCTGCTATAGTCATCATCAACCTTTTTTTTCCTGTTTTTACATAGGTTCAGGGTATTATATCAGCATTCACCACCTTTCTTGATTCATAGCCACTGCCGTACCTTCTTTGACATTCATGCCCAACTGTTGCAAGGCATCTCTCATGCAGTCCACCTATTTCTGAGCTAGATGTCCTCATTTTTCCTTGCCTTTTTCCTTTCTCTCATGAATCTGCTTTACCAAATCCTCTTCTGCTTTATTGTACATTTGACTAAATAACTGTAATCTGTTCTCCTTCATCTTCTCTGCAAATGGGTCTACCTTAGCTTCCACTCTGGTATCCTCACATCTTTACTTGTCACTCAGTGTGCTTTCCTCTGCACCTTTCAGGCTTTCATCTCCACAACCATTTCCTCAGTTTCTCTGCTTTCACTGTGCAGGTGTCTGTGCCATACAGAAGCACTATTCACACCACTGATTTGTACACCTTATTTTTTAGCTTCTTTAGTATTGTTTTCTCACAAGCAATATCTGACATTTTGTACAAGTTGGCTGCAGCACTTCTGACTCTAGCACTGACCTCCTCATTCAGGCTTCCCTCTTCCTCAACCACACCTCCCAGACACTGAAAACTGTTAACCTGTTCCACGATCTTCCATTCTAATCTAGGTTCTCAGCTGCTTCTAATTTCACTCATTTGCTGCCATAACCACTGTCTTGTCTGTACTTAGTTTCAACCCGTATGCCTTCAGTTTTGAATTCCTGTCCCCTATCATTTGCTGAAGTTCCTGTTCAGGGTCTGCTTGTAATGCCACATCATCTACATAAAGTAGTTTTGTTGAGCTGCCCCCTCCGACCTGTTTACTGATGTAGTCCATCACTATTATGAACAGGAGTACCCTCAGAGAAGAACTCTGATGCACACCAACTCCCACTGGGAACTCTTCTGTGAATTCAAACACTGTTCAAACTTGTGTCATTTGGTCCTTGTAAGTAGCCTGCAGTAATTCATAGGTTCATGGGTGTGTACTAGGCTAGTGATCACTGGGGCATTTTTAAGCCTACCCATATATCCCATATCTATGGCAAGCTCTGCTATCCTTGGTAAATGTAAGCAGGTGCTTGGGAAAGAAACATTTAAAAAGCAGGGGATTGGGAGATTAACTATTTAAAGGCTGCCTGTGTCTATTAGACAAACAGGTACCAAACCAGGGATGAATTTCCTGTTCATCACCCAGTTGTCCAAATTATACCTGAACTGTGTTAGGAAGGAACACTGCTTCACATGGATGGGGACCCTGTTCCAGAGAAGGGGTGGACTATGGGATACATACCCGTCTCAGGTCCTAGTTATATCACAGGCAAGGTTTAAAGTCTTCAAAATGGGTGATTCTGGTGATATTTTTTGCAGATATGAAAGAGGTCCACCAGAGTGGGTTCTGAAGATGCCTTGTATGCCAAGCATAGATCTCCATTCAATGGCCTGTAGGAGACAAGAATAAAGGGATAGGTCTTTGAGGTAGGCTGCACACGGCATGTTATTTACTCCCTGTATTCTTTGAGCGAGAAACCTCTGTGGACATTCCAAATGTTGAATTTGCTTAGTTAGATATGTACCAAAGGGGGCACTGCATGCAGTGATAGGTCTGATGAGCACCAAATACAGTGCAGCAATGACATCCTTGGACCTAGGTGCCATATCTTTGTTTATAAGCTGCACAGAACAAAATGATTTCCACACTACCGTAGACATGAGATGGTTGAAGACTAGATTACTGTCTGTGTGTGTCCCCATGTCCCTGACTACTGTGTCAGTTCTTAGGGGTATATTGTCAATATGACAGTTACTAGGGGTGGCTGATGTCCTGAAGCAAATTATTATGTGTTTCTTGACATTTAGTTTTAATCCATGACTCTGATACCAGTGTTTCTGTGATTTTCAACCATCAGAGGACTGCCCAAATCAGCTTTCTCAGGATCTTGTCATCTTCTGGGCTAGGAATCCCCAGTTGGACTCTTTCCTCATCATCAGTGTCATCTAAAATATTTTGCCTCATTGCAAACATTGCCTTAATTGTACTGCATCTCGATCTGAATCTAAATTGCTCACCCCATCTTACCTTCTACTACTATGAAATAAAAAAGACCACAGTAAAGAACTTCTCAAAAGCCGACTTCACACTTCTAAAGACTAGTGTGGTCTCCTTTAAGGCCCCCGAGCGGGAAAACAGTACTCAAGCCGCTGAATCACTTACAAATGCCTTCTACCAGCACCTGCAGGACTGCATGGATAAGGCAATCCCAAGCAAAACAAAGACTCTTTGTACCAAAGGCAAGCGTCCAGTCTGGTGGACCCCAGCCATAAACAAACTCTACAACAAAAGGAGGAAGCTACTACAAGATAGAGCAAAATCCTTAAAAGGTAAGACACCCTTGATCACTATAAGTAAAAAACTAAGAGCTCTCATAAAATCATCCAAAGCAAATTTCGAGAGAAAAATAGCTAAAGACTCAAAAGACAATCATAAGGCCTTCTTTAGCTATGTTAGAAACTTGGGAGGAAACTCCCAGATATGCTCAGAGCTAGTTCAAAATGATGTGAAGATTACTGATCCTACAGACATTGCCAACATACTGGCTGACAGGTTCAGTGCAAACTTCTCCCCCCCCCAAGAGGAGAGATATCTATACGAAAGGAGTGCAGCCCGCGAGACATCTCCAGCGCCGAAGTGGGAACTGCTCACTCTAAAGCTAAAAACACAGCATCCATGGGACCTGATGGTGTCCCCGGCTGTGTGCTCCATGAACTCAATGAGGAATTAAACCCACAGCTAGGACAGCTGTTTAATCAAAGTCTTACCTCTGGATACGCACCCAGGAGTGGCGCACTGCAACTGTGGTACCACTTCACAAAGGCGGTGCCTCCACCGACCCTGGAAATTACCGCCCATTAGCTTGACAAGCCTTATCTGCAAAGCCATGGAGAGGATCATAATGGACCTCATAAATAAAGACATAGGGAATTTGCAGACTTTGGATCCAACCCAGTTTGGCTTTGTCAAAGGCAGATCATGCCTTTTAAACTTGGTTGACTTTTTGAAACAGTCACCAAAGCCATTGATGAGGGAAAGGCAGTCCATACAGCCTACCTCGATCTGGCTAAGGCCTTCGATACAATACCCCATTCGGGTATCATTGAAAAACTCATCAGCTTAAATGTCAACCCATACATCACAAGATGGGTTGCAAACTGGCTGAGTGACAGAACCCACAGGGTCAGAGCTGCTGGCGCCATGTCAGACTCAAAGCCTGTCACAAGTGGTGTCCCACAGGGCTCAGTCCTGGGCCCACTCTTGTTTGGCATCTACTTTTCCAAGTACAAGCAAACACAGGAGGGTTATGGCTGACAAAGTTTGCAGATGACTGCAAACTGGGCCATAGTAGAAAACACATCTGACACAGATATCCTTCAGAAGGGTCTCACAGAAACGGATAACTGGTGCCAGAGCCACGGCCTAAAGTTAAATGCCAAAAATGCATAGTCATACCCTTCGGGAAAAACAAGGTTACCCCTAGCTACCAAATAGGTGGCAATCCACTGAGCACAGAAGAAGTTATCAGGGACCTGGGGACCCAGGTTGATAGTAGTCTGTCATTCGACACCCATGTAGCTAAAGTAGTTAGGAAGACCTTCTACATTGCCCACCTTATCATGAAGGGATTCTCATCTAGATCAAGGGAGGTCATAGTCTCCCTTTACTCATCACTCATCAGACCAATGATTGAGTACAATGCCCCATTCGGAATGTATCTGACCCGACACTTGCAGCAGCTGGAGAGGCCACAAAGTTCCTCACCAAAAGGATAAAGGGTCTCAAAATCTGTCCTATGCTGCCCGACTGAAAGAACTCCAGCTCTATTCAGTCGCACGCTTGCTCAGAGGTGACCTTTGCCTAACATACAAGGCCATGTCAAACCCAGATTTGATGAATATGCTTCACCTCAAAAATCTAGATCCATCAGAGCCACAAGGCGGAGACTTAAACCTTGACACGGCTATTAATAGGACGTGCTGGAGGGATAGATTCATCACCCAAAGACTCCCTATGCTGTGGAACAAAATCCCGGTACATGTGAGGCAGAGCACCTCGCTGGCCTTGTTCAAGAGAAATCTTGACCAATGGATGGGAGATCGCAGATATACCCCAGGGATTACCTCAGTGTCACTGCTCGACAGAGGCACAGCAAAATAATGGGTATAGTTCCCCATACTAAAGGGGTGGCGTAAGCCACAAAACGATGGGCTAGGCTTGTAAATGCCCTCGGGCAGATAGCCTAGTATGAACCTATGAACCTATGAACCTATGTGTATTCATTTATTACTCACCTTTTCCAGCATGGCGAGTACCCTCAGGAGCCATTTCTGCCCCCAATACACTGAATATCTTAATCATATCTACTGTTACTTCACCCGAGACTGCTTCTTTCCCAGACTTGATTTTCCTTACTGATTTGTACTTCTAGGTTAGGAGCTTAAGTTGGTTAATGTACTCCTTCTATCTGTCTCTGTTGATCTTCGAGCTTTCTATGACCATTGCTTTGCAGCTGATTGTAGCCAACCATTTCACTAGGGATAACTTTGCCATCTGCAATGTGATCACAGTGCCTTTTCCTTACTAAGAGGAGGTCTGCCAGAGTTGCTCGTTGACCACTCATGTATACAAAGTTGTGTCCATCTTTCTTGGTAAAGCATGCACTGGCTACCATTAATCCATTTGTCAGACAGAATTCTATAATGGCCTCTCCTTCAATATTCTTCTTGAACCAACCACTTGGGTCCAGACAACTGATCAGGTCCCCATCTGATAAGTATAGTATTATTTTATGTCTAAAAGTAGCACCTCTACCAACAGCATTTATGTTCTTTTA
Organism: Protopterus annectens; assembly: GCF_019279795.1. NCBI lineage: Eukaryota > Metazoa > Chordata > Ceratodontiformes > Protopteridae > Protopterus > Protopterus annectens. The sequence continues at coordinate 827,568,301 of NC_056748.1, read as the reverse complement.
TTATTAGATTTGTTGGGCTTTATGCGGTTCCAGCTATCAAACTACAGTACTAATATAACAGCACATAAACTGGATCAAGATGGCCAATAAAAGATGGTTTAATTAATTTTTAAACAGTGTAATAATATTAATAAGTTTAGTTTGTTGTCTGTAATAAGTTATATGTATTCTATAAAACAAGACACTCAAAACTGGACTATAAAGAAGAATAACTGGGTAACTTTCTAAATAAAATTAAGCAGAAGATAAGCAAGGGCAAAAAAGTAAAAGTGTTAATCAGTTTATTTAACAAGAAAAAACAGAGGAATAAAAACCAGCACATAAAAGGAAATTTAGGAGATTTATCTAGTATGCCAACAATCAACATGACTTTGGCATGCACAACACAGATTCAGAGTGGAAGAAATGGATTGCCAAATTCAGCAACTATACCACTGCCCTAGCTAGTTCCATGACAGAGAGGAATGGAACCCTAATTATGGCTTATCTGAGCTATAGTGGAGAAGCCAGCCAAGGTGGGAGAGGAATGAAGACCTATAAGTTGATTACCTTTCCATGAGGAAGAAGTTGATGGACATGCCTCAGAAGCAAGTCTCCCACTGACGCTTCTCTTGTGGAGACTGAAGACTGTCCGACTTCAATGGGGCAGGACAGCCAGAGGTTTGGGATGGCTATAGAAGCAAGTGATGTTTGCATGCCACACCCACTGACGCCAAATCAGGAATAATTTTCTAGGCTATTCGTGGTAATCATTACATAAGCCAAACTCCTCTGATGATTGTGTCAAGATCAGCTCTCCCTCCCTGGAGGTGATGGCTAGGAGCTGATTAGCAGGTATAAAGGGAAAAGATAAAAAAAAAGCTACACCATTGCCTATAACACAACCAGTGGTGAATGCCTAAAAGCATTACTATTATACATGGCAATAGATAAGGTTTACCAAATATAAGACTTTTTTCAGTTCACAGTGACAAGTTTTAAAATGTGAAAGAAAAGTCATCCATTTCAAGCCAAGGAAAACTGTACAATTTGAAATATATAAATTCACAAGGCTACAGTGAAAGGAATGAAGCTACACACATTCTATACTAGGTCAGCAGCTTTTGCAAAGAACTGTGAATTCTCTGACACAAACAACTAAAACACAAAACATACAGAACTGTAGATCAGGAAGGACGGACAGATTGGCAGAGCTCAAGTCTGCTATGACTTCAAATAAAATTCTAGATTTTGCAATGGCATTAGAAATGTCAGAAATATAATCAAAAGAAGTCAGGTAAGTATAAAACACGAAGCATTAACAAAGCAAGCATTGTGTGAAATACGTTCTTTAAGATGAACACAATAAAGAATGCAATAAAATTAATCAAAGGCTATGTGTAAACAGAGTAAATAAAACATTAAGCAACAGACCAGTATGCAGTTATTGTGGGGAACATTACCTATACAGAGGGCTGGTACCAGCAAAAGGCAAAAATATATGCAAACTGTAAAAGGAACACCACTTTACTGGAGAATATAAGACAGGAACACCACTTTACTAGAGAATGTAAGAAAGTATTCTGGTTTTGCACTGTGGGCCAAAAGAATAAAAGTGGCAATTTCTTTCAGTATAATAACTCAGGGATTGCATTGCCCAAATGTGATCATTTATTAGGAAAAACATATGGGAAGATGAGTTTGGTGAAAGTATAGGAGGCTTGGGACTGGTGGGCAGAAGGCAAGAATAATTAGGACAGTAAAAAAGGACCTAGCATTAATATTAGGGATTGTTTCAAACAGTCTCCAAACAGTTTGCATTTTACTTAAGTTCCAGATAAGATAATAAAGATGTCAAGATGCATTAGGAAGAGATATGGAAACAAACTGAAAAGCTAATATCCCCTAATATGCAGTATTGAGTCAACTTCTGTGTACCACACCGCAGATGTGGCAGTCCCCCCCCCCCCAGAGATTTAACAGGGCAAAAATATTACAATCCTCAAGGGTCAATGTGTTTCAAACTCCTCACCATCCAAATTATAAGCAACTCTATTTGCTGTTTCATTACCCTCTCCCATAAAAATGATCATTATATCATGCTTAGTAAAGCCAATTGGCTACCTGTCCAACAATGTGACAATCTGCATCTTGGATCCCAACTCTACAGGCTCCTCAAAGACCATTCCTGTCCTTCCCTTGCCTTCAACCTCTTCAGATGGCCTCCTGCCCCAGTTAGGCACTCTAGTCCTTTTCTTCAATGCCCCAGAACCAGATGTCATTACACTGATCATGCCTTCTCCATCTTAGGCTCCAAACTATGAGAATCCCTCCCTACTAATCTTAAAGAACCCCATGTTGTACTCATCATTTTGTGCTCATCTTAAAGATGCTTTCCTTCTGGACACATCACCTAATCCCCCACTTTCCACTTCACCAGTCGGGCATTTGTATTTCTCCCATTATTTCCCTACAGTAATGTGCGACATCTCTTCCACATTGTATATAGTTAGTTTCTGTCTGTCTTTACCTTACTTCTTCCTCTATCTTTACACTTTCTGCACTATCCCTTCACTATTTAACTCCTTACTTTAACCATCCTTTCCAAATATCCTCTGTACTTTTTTATTATTAAAACTGTTATTGATTCATTGGTATCTGTACATATCCTTTTGTTTGTATTCATAAAACGTCTTGTTAATCTGCTTGTCTACTGTCATTTATATTTGTCTGGGCTAAGACTGAAATAGATCCACCACACTTATCTCTGATATCCTCTGCAGCAATATATTCAATCCCGCTTTCATTTCAGTTTTCAAAAAATGGCTTTCCAGAGTCTGCATTAATCCAGTTATGATGCAAAATACACTGCTTCCTTTTTCTTGCTGTATTTCCTGTTCAAATAAATACAGTTCTCTGGTATAATTATTTACTTGGTCAGCAAAGACAGAAGCTATTGTAGGGCAAACAGCCTGTGAAATAGGGTACACATATATATACATCCTTAAAGTGCTTTTTCATATTTTTAACACGTTCAGATTGCTAGCTATATGTAGAATCATTTTACATCTATTTGCAATACATAGACATTGCTGACAATAAATTAATTTACAGCTTGTTTGCCTAGCAGTTCATAGACTGTTTTTGCCTAGCGTCATCTTGTGCATTTATGCATTTGGTTAATTTTAACTGCCTTGCATGCTTCATCAATGTACAAAAGCACAGAGTTTGTTATCCCTGCATTTGCTTAAAGGTTTCTCTGTTATTATTTGTTACACTAAACTGAGTCTTTCTACCCACTGACTCCCACTTCAGAACCTCACCCTCATGACTTACACTGCTGTAATTCAGCCACCCAACTTAGGGCATCCATACCAGCTTACATACTCTCATTCTAATCTATCCCTCTTTCTCCTTACATTCCCGTCAGTCTCAGCACTTTCATTCCACCCCCACACAACCACCCACTCTTCCACACATTCCCTTTATCTATCTACCTACTGCTCTGCTCTCCTTTTTGCTAACATTTTCTTTCTCATTCCATTCCAGCTCTCTAGAACCAGCTCACAAGCCCCATTCAGCTGGGATCAACGCACAACACCATCTCCCTCCAACCTGGACCCAAGAAACTACTGAATAACCAAACATCTGCTCTGTTACTAAGAACACATGTAAGCTAGTGTTTTTCTTAACCCATACCTTACCTGTACAAATAGTATTTTTACTGCCATCTGTTAAAGTGTTCCCAATTGCCACTGCTCCTGAACTGTACCACCTCTATCTTACCACTAGGTGGCAGCAAACACCCACTCCTACCCTTATCTCCATTCACCCTTCCCAAATGACATATAGCCTACAGAACCCCAGCGCCTGTTTGATCCAACGGATCAAGAAAGCATCTCTCCCCATACAACTGCTGCAGTCTAGCTGCACTTGCACAGCTGCTACAGACCACGCAGTCACTTATATTTAACCTGTAGTTTAAGATTTGTAGAATCTACCCTATCATCTACATTTGGTGACCACTAACTCTAATTTCCACAGAAACTGTTCCTTCATTCCCTTTGACCAGCGACCATCTCTAGTCAAAATCAGTATTCACTGATAAGACTTTTGCTCACCTCTGCTGGGGCTCTAACCTGCTCTGGTCACCCTGACTCACTCTGCTCCCCTACCCTGCCCCCTTCCCACCCACCCCCACTACCCATACATTTATCTCGAGCAAAACCATACCCATTACTCCAATCTACCAACCAAACTTGACCACTCCCTCTACACTCATTTTTCTCTTCAAACTCTCCACCAAACACTACACTATGACTACTCCCCCATACCTTGTCCTACTCCTAACAATCACTCTTACCTCACTTATCTTATCTCACACAACTACCTCATCCCAACCATACATCCCCTACACACTCCACATCCACCACACAACCAGCCTGCACACCACCCTTCACCTCCATAACACATGAACTTTACCCACTCAATCCAACCTTACTATTCAGACATACAATATGGTTTGTCCTTCATACTTGGTACACACCCCCAAACCCATACTCCACCAAATTTCTCTCATTCCTTCTCTCATACTCTCTAATCACACTAAACCACCTCACACTCATCCTCCATCAGATCACTCTGTCACTCTCCAGAGAAATTCACCAAAACCAAGGGCCCACACCCACTCACAGCACACACACACTCACACCCATAAATCAATACATCTTGCCACTTCCAATGCTCAAAGCCTAATAAGTAAAATATGTAACCTCCATGCATGGCTTCACCATAACCATCAAGACATAACCGCCATCTCAGAGACCTGACTTAAATTCTCCATGAAGGACAACAAAATTCTCCCACCTGACTACCAAATAATTTGTAATGACAGACCTAACAAAAAGGGTGGAGGTGTTGCTATAATCTTTTCTTCCACCTATACCTTAGCTCCTTAAAACAATCAATCTCTAATTTTGGTCATGCTGAAATCACAATTGCTCTACTAAAACGAAAGAATCACAAATCCATATGTATGGCTGCCCTATATATACCCCTGGTAACAACATTCCAACACTTGAATATATCCTCTTCTGGTTTTCCTCCAACATAAAAAATGAAACCTACATCCAAGGTTACACGAACATAAATTGGGCCTCAATAAATATACTAGCTCTATCTTAGTCAATCAATCTCTTCACTTTCACCCAACGTATAAACTCCCCTACCAGGCCAAGCAAAGATGGGTCCTCTGGCACCATCACTGACTGGATCTTCACACCCCATCCCAATCTTACCTTAAACTTAGGAATCCTTCCAGACCCCCTCAGCGACCACCTTCCAGCCGTTGCTGACAGCCACCTCTGCCCTCTCCAGCAACAACACCATTACATACACACATGCAATCTCTCCCACTTCAACCCACAAACTTTCTCTGAATGTCTAAGATTTACTGACTGGTCCCCCCCTAAGAACCCTGCCCCTCAAAGGTGCCACTACCTACTTCAATGATACATTCATAAACACTTTCAACAACCATACCCCTATAACAACCAAACAAATCAGATCAAATGCCTCCTCCTGGTTGTCCAAAGAAACCACCAAACTTGCCATGCTACAAAGAGATAAAACCTGGAAACTATATATAAAAAAAACCAAACTACCTACTAGAATTCAAACAACTTTGTAACTCTATAAAAAAACTTATAACCAGAGATCGCAAATTAGACTACTTCAAGCTTCAAACCAACCACTCAACCAACTCTAGAAAATAATTCAAATGAAGTACATCTCTTTCTCCCATCTACTACAGTGGGCTAGAAGTCAACACTGCAAAAAAATGACCAATGAAAGCAAATTCAGAGCCAATATTGATGGTACTGAACTAAGTAAACAGTTCTGGTTTGTCTATGCCAAAGCTTCCAAACTGAAATAACTTGAAGCCATACCAGGTTAAGTACACTCAGCAGAGGCCTAGCAACAGAAGAAAAAAAACACTCTTACAAAAACAAAATAATCAGTGCGAAAGCTTTATTCTATTAATTGTAATCTGCTTAGCATACTGCACTAAACAACTGCAAAATCACAGAAAACAAAAATGGAAAACAAAATACATAACAAGAATTTTAAGTACTACAAAATACAAAACCCTCAGGTAACCCAGCACCCCTCCCCCCAACATACAAGAGTGGCTTTTATACTTCTGAACTATCACTTGTTCTGGTGGTACACGAAAGCTAAATAAATGTACTTCTAACAGCAAAACATGCCTGTGAGGTGAGCAGTTCCACCTGATAACATTCCCCTCTTGCTTTTCAGTATCATAACAACAACCTTTCAGTTGCACAATGAATATAGCGTGACAAAAGCATGCATAATGGAGGTTATTGACTGACTTGTTCTGAAAAGCACCTTGCTAAAGTGAGATACAAAAATGTTCCCTGCTGTCCTGTCCTCTTCCATCTGTAATTCAGAAGGACATCACAGTTATTAGGCAAGAATGTGGACCCAGGGTTATTACCATAATATGGTAATGAGGTCATCTGATGCTGTGCAAGCTCTCATTGTTGCGAGGTTGCTAGCATCATTGATGAGGGTGGGACATACTAAGTCGTGGTAGTATGCCTGCCTGCACCCATACCTGTCAACTTCTTTACTCAAGAACTATGGACAAAAAAAAGGAGGGACAAAGGCCCAAAATCAGGGACAGTTTTAAATATTACACTAATTCATTTAAAACGTTAATAGAAGAATGAGTTTTTGCTTAAACATAAATTTTTAGAAGAATAACAAAAGTATAAACTCTAATGCCTAGCAATTTTGATTGACTTTATTCCTCAGTTATTTAGCAGAAAAAAAATGTACAAAGGATGAGCCAAAATATGACTCAAGATCAAGGGCATTTGAGAGGTATGCCTATACCACAGAGACTCAAGTCACTGACGTTTTTTGTTTTTTTTGTTTTTTATGGTAGTGCTAACATGCTATTAGTGAAGGGAGATTGATGCAATCTAAAATTCTAGAGTATTTTAGGCACCTGGGCTCTCATAAGTTAATTCAAGGGGACCAGCTTGTACTCCAGTGATGTACATTTTGTGAATCACATATGCCCTGGGTAAGGGATCTGCATGAGTGTTATGTGAATGGCATACAAGGTCTTATCCCATTGGGCACTAGCCTTTATGAATTGCTAAAAGCTTCGGTAACGCACCTTTTCCTTTCCATAATCCAATGAATCAAGCACAAAAAAAATACTACTATATTCATCCATTACTAAAACCGTGCTCTTCAGAGCCAAATATAAAATTATCAGAATCACAAATACTCTAGAAATCATAGATCACTAGAACATAACTACACAACAAACTACTTTTAAATCTTTAGTATCTTGCTTGACCCATCTCTTACCTTTACACCTCACCCCCATCTAGATGTCACAAAAAAGAAAACTCAACCTTCCTCTATTCTGGACAGACAAGATCTCTTCTTTCTCTAAAAGACACCTAAGATAGGGAAAAACATATTACTATCACAACTTGAGTATGCCTTCCAATAACAGCATAAGTCATAAACAGAAAGTCAACAATCATTCAGACCTCACTGGAAACAAAAAACACACCTTCTCTTAGGTTCACACCTGTTCAAACTCCTATGTAACAGCACCTTTTCACCCTGAACACCTTAGCTAATCAGAAATCTCCCTCCCTACAACTTTAGAAATGATGACCACACAGCACCCTCACTGTAAAGTCCTAAAAGAAAACTCCAATGTGCAGTTCACACTTTCTCAATACATGGACCATGGCTCTGGGAATCTATCCCTCTCCAATTTAAAGATGGTTCCTCATACCCTACATTCTGAGCACAATTAAAAATGTGTTTCCAAAACCATGTAAAGTACCAGTGCTTTATTTCAAACCATATAACATAATTTCACCTTAGTCCTCCTAGCTTAATACCTTCATCTATTCACCTCTCATATTGCATCTCTCTATCTAGCACTGTCTACCCTAGTAACATCTCATATTTACAGGACTGTGCATTTGTTGTTACACATTCTAGTTCCGCAAAACTGTGCATATACTGCTGTACAGAATGAAACGTGAAGTATTAGATGTTGTAAATTATGTTGCATAAATGTTTTGCCTTTTAACTTGTGATCCTCTCTTTATTAAATTATACTATTACTCTGTGTTTCTCACCAGGCTGAGACCGAAATTGGTCAGTTGTAAAATAAAATATTGCATACCAGCCCTGCTCCACTATACATCACTGTTTATGAGCCCATCAGCTTTAAATAAAAAAGGGTGAGAAGCCTTTGTAGTATGAATTATATGAAACTTTCACATTAGGGAGTTACATAACTGATCATCTGGTAGCAAAATATTTATTTTACTTTATTTTTATTTAACATTTCTTAACCGGGAAAGTCCGACTTGGAACAAAGCCAGTTTTCAGCAGAGGCCAGGGGAGAAACACTCCAGATGCACATCTTTCTAATGTAGGAGGAAACCTGAGCACCTAGAGGAAACCCACACAAATGCAGAGAGGACATGCAGACTCCACACATAAGGCAACCCAGCAGAGAATCAAACTGGAGAACCTCTTGCTGTGAGGCGACAATGCTACAGCTGCACCACTGCGCCGTCCATGAGATGAACAGTTTTATTTGATAAAAAAATATACTCCCCTCAGTTTTCAGTACTGCAATAATAAGCTTGCGGCTACACAATGAATGTGGAACGGTAATGTAATGTACACAGAGCACCCTGATTACACTAAAAATGCCAAATTATTTCCTGGTTCAGCTATGCTATAGTGCAAGATCCAACCTTATCAACACTTAGAGGGGTGCTTAACAATTGTAGGTGCTGTTAGCACCATGTCTGCACTAAAAACAAGCAGCGCTGACCAGTAAACAGGAGTAGGGCACAAAGAATTTTAAATTAAATTCAGTGGTATTACATAACACATCAATCATTCCCTCGCTGCTTTACCAACTTTCAAAGTTGGCACAACACATCACTTTTTTTTTATTTGTAGTACATGGAGAAGATAAATCTCAATGTATTATAAAGAATTATGAGTGGGTCAGCTAACTGTAACCATCTTATTACGTGTTCTTGACATTGATGCCTTCACTTTCGAGATGAATTTCTTGGCATCCATGTCTTGAAAACATAATAAAATGGTTAAGATCGCCGACCCACTCAGAATCCTTTGTTTTAAAGGATGCTACTGAACATATTCTTTAAGTGTTGCTCCAATACAATCAGACACAGATATGCACATGAATACAATCCTTCCAAGAACCAACAATTGTAAATAAAAAAATACATAAAATCTTAGTATGAAAGATGTGAAATGTTCTAAAAGGCTACACAACTGTTTGTCTAATAGCAAAACAACGCTGTGAGGCAAACGGTTACACCTGATATAATATACATTCTTAGTTTTCAGTACCACAAGTCTTGGTTGCACAGTGAAAACAGAATAGCAAAATTATTTTTAAAGGATGTTGCCAAATATTTGTTCTGACAAGTTCTCCTATGCAGTGAAATAAACATACGTATGTGCACAATTCTTCAAAG
>NC_056748.1:827513732-827553732 GCF_019279795.1 Protopterus annectens | reverse complement strand
AACACAGATGTGATGCAATACCTTTTACTGGACCAACATAGGTTTTGCAATTACAAGAACGTTCAAGCTGGCATGAGCCCTTCATCAGGAGTTGCTAAGCTACTGATGTTGAATGCAGTGCTTAAATATCTACTTGTACCTAGAAAGGGAAATACAAGATTTATTTCCAGTTTACTAAAAAAAAAACCTTGAAAAATGTTAGTGTGGAAAAACATGGTGCTGATACTACATCTTAGAGACAGACACTGTGTGTGAGTGTTTGTGTGTCTGACAGAAAGAGAGACTGAAAGTGTAGAAGAGGGTCATGACATGCTATAAAAATTCAAAGTTTGGCATGTTACTTGACATACAGTGTTCATTTAGCAGAGAGGATAACACTCAGAGAGACTGTTGTGACATTTAATGAAAATTTCTAGGCACAACTGGATATTTAAGCAACATATTTAACATCAGCAATTTAACCCCAGACAAAGGGCTCATGCCAGTGTGAAATTCTGAGTAACTGCAAAATCAGTGTTGATCCAACAAAAGATATAATATCGCATATGTGTTCCAGCGTCTTTGTGCTTTCTGTTAGTGGAGCAACACAGCATTTCTTTATTCTTAATTAGGAATCTGTACTTTCTAATTCTGTTAGATAGCAGACTTGAAGACTACAGAAAGCAATAACTTATTCAACAAAAGGGATCACTGAAAAATATAAATGAACTATGACTTCAATGGAATGACTACACATATTTTAATACGTGAATTTTTAATCTGTAAGCATTTCTGAAACAATCTGCTATAAACTGGTAACAACCTAACTTACTGTCTACTACTGTTCATGCATCTTTAATTTTACTGTCTATATTGATGACATGAGCATTTGTTTTGTAATCGCTGCATACATTTTTCTTAATATAACAATGCTGTATTTGTTAGCATTAACAGTAACCCAAAATTACACCTAACATTCATTAATGAAGCTTTATAGAATTCAAGCATGGAGATGAATTTTAAGATTAACAAACCTAAAGCACATCCATTGCAAGGACCATGAAACTTGTCTGACGCAAGTGTTGGACAGTTAACAAAACAGCACCAAACCGAACACAACTACACTGACTCCAAATTTACCAGTTCCAATAAAAATTAAAAAAAACAGATAAATATAATAAAGATAATAAAAGCATCACTTATCATTATCAGCTCTTTATAATTATTTCATCATGACAATTCTATTACTATTTAGCTTCATTAAAACAAGACATGCCAAACTTGAAACACAAAATTAATTTTAATTAGATGTTAAATGGTTGTTATGGGCAAGATTTCTTGAGGGGGGCTTCCATGAAGTGACCTGGTATCCCCAGAAAATATTAAACCAGCCCAACGGTTACTGCAAAGGATAGAAAGACATATTTCTCCTCTGGCAACCACTGCTTCCAACATACAAGCTTTTACTGCAGCATAAAACTATTTCTGAGGAACATTGGTTACAACGTGTGTGTGTGTGTGTGTGTGTGTGTGTGTGTGTGTGTGTGTGTATGCGTGCATGTACATGTGGGATGGGAAAAGCCCATAACTGTAAAAAGAGATGATGTATGCTATTGCATGGCCTTTATGGATTTACTATTGGTAGCAACACCTCAGATAGTGGCCCAAAACAAAATCTTGGTCAAACAGCAATACAAAGGCAAAACTGTCAGGAAACAGATTCAGACACATCAGTCTGTGGCACTTGAGTAATCCAAACAGCAAACTAAATGCAACTGGATGGATTATTTTGGCAATGTGGCAGCTGCATAAAAACCCATCAGTACACTGCACATCTACAAACTGATGCTGTCAGAATTTTTCCACTGGGCAAGTGGAAAAGTTGGTGACAGGCTAACAGCTTAGTTTCTCACCTCTGCTGTTTGAGTTATATTTATGACATAATTTATTAAGTTTTTGATCTTGTGGACTCTAACTTTGAAGACTATCTTCTTTACAAGATTTTTGAAGATTATATTTGAAATATGTATTTTTAACTTTTTTAATTCCTGTCAACATTCAGGCAGAAAGGGTCTTGCCTGTTCTTCAAAATGAGTTACTCCAAAAGTAACACACAGGACTTGTCATTAAAGAAGGAACTATAATCACTTCTTACCAGCACACAAGACCTTTTGATAAAAATACATAAAATGGGCAATAAACTAGATAATTTCAAAGAAAAGAAATGCACAAAACAAATTGAACAGTTACATGAAATACTAATGGAGCAGAAGATCCAGATCACCAGTATGGAAGAGGCACTAAATGATATAGAAGTAAGAGTTTCAGAAGAAGAGCATAATATTGGATTTTTATTAAAGCAAAATACACCTTTACTAATTAAAGCAGATCTTGAAAATAGATCTAGGAGGAACAATAGACGCATCTATAGACTGTCTGGAATAATGGAAGGAGAGATTATGGTTAATTTCCTCACTTCTTAGCTACCTAAGACTTAAAATTTCCCACAATCTTTATCATACGGTATTGAAAGAGCTCATGGGTCTCTTATGGTTCCTTTGTCATAAAAAAAAAAAGCAAATACAAATCCAAGATCCATAATTGTGATATTTTTTTCCTGCCAAGATAAGGGACTGGTTTTAAACACTGCTTGGTCAAATTCACCAATTAAATTCAATGAGAGAACAAAATGGTTTGATAATGACTATTCCTCATCTGTGATTTTGAAAAGAGTTTCTTCCCTTGATAAAAGAACTGAAGAAAAAGCAGATAAAAGTGCACTTATTACTTCTAGCTAGACAAAGTTTTTCTTACAGACGGAACTAAACCCTTTGAAGCACTGGAATCAGCTTTATGCTTCTTAAAATCAAACATTTTGGAACAAAGAGAAGAAATGGAATGGCATAATAGTTCATTGAAAAGACAAGCAGAAAATAATGGATGGAAATCTGCTGACAAGAAGAAGAAAAAAATTAAAAGACAAATATTTATTTATTACATTTCTTTGGTCCAATTGACATATTTGCATATTCTTGGTACTACTTACTATTTTATATATATATATATATATATATATATATACATATATATATATATATATATGTGTGTGTGTGTGTGTGTGTGTGTGTGTGTGTGTGTGTGTGTGTGTGTGTGTGTGTGTGTGTGTCTGTATTATATTATATATGAGGTTCATTGACATTATAAGTTGAAAAGCTTTCCCTTAAAATGTCAATGAACCTCATATGAACATGTCTATATTCTCCTCCTTTTGGCAAACTGGCTAGCATTTTTAGCTTTTCCTTTTTTCTTAATTTTTCCTTTCTTGTCTTATCTTCAGTACATCTTCAAGATCATCTCTACTAAACATACTATATGAACAACAATTATATGTTACTACCTGCTATACTTTTAACTGTATGTCTAAACCTCTATGCTTATGTAAATATTCTATGTAATCATATGTTATTATCTGCTATATTTTATAACTGTATGTGTAAACCACAATGCTCATGCAAATATCTTATGTATGGTATGTTCTGAATGGGCTTTATGCCTGTGTGTGCATTTGTTATGAATGGATGTTATGTTTTGTGGGATGGACTTTTCACTTAGTACTATGTTGGTGGTGCTGTGACTTTTGGGGGGGCAGAGTGGATTTTTGGATGCCTAGTTATATTTGGTTGCGCATTAGATGATTGTGATGTGTGTTTGCTGCTTGAGTGAAGTTGCAGGCGATATTTTTTTTTTTTGTTTTATTTATTTTTCTCTCTTTTTAATTTCTCCACATCTTTTGGGTTTCTAATACCATGACTGGAATGGACTACATTCCTAAGCCAAAGTACAATTAAAGTTCGTGAAACTAGTATTGTTTCAATCTTTGATAGCCAGGAGTGCTCTTCACAGCACCCGCAATGTGCTCAGTAATGATTCCTGAAATTCGTATGGGTTACATGTATTGGTAACATATCTAAGTATGATTGTAGATTAGTCACTGGTTGTGGTAATTTCAGTGACCAATGCTACTTTTGTCTTCTTTTCATGGACCACTGTATCCAGTTTTCTAGCGCCTAGCTTTTGAACTGTTGGTAATGGGTGATCCCTTGTGATGTAGACATCATTATTTTCTATGACGCTTTGTGGCTCTTGTTGATAGTGTTTTTCGGCCACTTCAGTACCATAATGTTTGCACAATCTCCAGTGCAACAATCTTGCCACATTATTATGCCTTTCAGTATACAGTCCTTCTGCCATTAGTATGCGACCACCAGCAATGAGGTGTGCGACTGTTTCCAATTCAGTTTTACAAAACCTACATTTGTCTGTTTCTACCACATGTTCAATGCACTTTGTAAACCAAGGTGTACGCAGCCCACTATCTTGGGCCGCCAGTATTAACCTTTCATCTCTTGGTTTGAATATGCCTTGAATTTGCCTCTCCTTAGCCAATCCTGTGTTCATTCCTGATCAACATGAGGTTCTTCCAGAAGTTTTCTATACTTGCAACTATATTTATGTATTTTCCACATTTCTTGCCTTCTCATCTGGTCCTTCAACTTATATTCTCAGTTTGTTGGCACATTCAGTTGCTGCCTGATTTTTATCTCCTTCTGGTTTGATTTGCATTCTGCTAGATTAAGACATCTTAGATTTATTCTCCTCACGCTTCAAAACATTCACTATGTTTGGGTCTTGTGATGTCAGCAGATATGTGTGGAGTACCATGATTGCAGATCTATACATGTAACCAATTTCAAGGAGGCCCATCCCTCCTTTGCAGTGGGGAATATATAATCTTGGTATGTACTGATTTTTATTATAAATCATTTGGTGAGCATGAATCATCCTTCTTGTTTTCCTATCTAATCTATCCAACATGTTTTGGGGCCAGTCAATCACTCCAAAACTGTAAGTTAGGACAGGAAGAGCAAATTGGTTTATAGCCTGGATTTTGTTCCTAGATATCAATGCTGTTTTCAGGACTAATGTAAGTCTTGTAAAGTATTCCTTACTAAGTTTTATTCACATTTGTTCATGTTTTATTGTTGATCCTTCATCAATTCCCAAATATCAATACACTTCCTATTGCTCAAGTTCTTTTATATCACATTCTTGTCCCAGACTGATGTTTTCCTGGTGCTGCAGTTTTCTTGCTTTAAAGGTCGGTTGCTTTTGCACATTTATCAAAATCAAATGACATTCTTATATCATCTGAAAAAGTTTTGACAACTTGCAGTTGTGCTTTCAGTTCCTCATACGATGAGCTATACAGTTTTAAATCAATCGACAAAAAAGACGATGAAAAGCCTTTATACTTTATTGTTTTCTAGGAGCCAAATTATAGCCATGGCCTAAGCTGTTAAGTAGACAGGTCACTGGGTTAATGGCAAGGCAGAATATCAGCGGTGACAGAGAGTCACCCTGGAATATCCCCCTTTGAATTTTTATCCCTGGAATAATACTTTGTCCTTTATCATGGCTTAATTGCAAAGTGGTCTGCCACTGTTTCATGGTGACTGTAATGTAGTCGATCAGTGTAGGGTGTATCTTATACATTTTAAGCACTCTTATCTATGAATGTGGGATACTATCAAATGCTTTTTTGTAGTCAATCCATGCCAGACTTAGATTCTTCCCCTTCTTACAGTTATCCACTATGACTAACAATAAATGATCCTTTCATCCATAGGACTTTCTTTTATTGCCCTTTTGTTCTACTGCCATAATTGAGTTTTTTTTCTAAATGACTATAAACTTTGTCAGCATTAATTCTTGTGTGTAGTTTATATGTTGTTGGAAGGCAAGTTAATAGTCTATAATTTTTAGGGTAGCTTGCAGGTTCACTCTTAAGTAGGTGCATTGTTTTTCCTATTGTTAGCCAGGTTGGTGTCTGTTCGAGGTGTGCATATAAACAGTTCTTAATCATGGCTAAATCTTTGTGCAAAGATTTTAATACTTTTAGCCAAAAGCTAGGTATTGCATCTGGGCCTGGAGTTTTTCAATTAGGAGCTTTTCTTAACTTTGTTTTAATCTCTCTGGCTGTTACTTCATCCCATTTCATACTGTTCCTTTAAACTTCTTATTCTTTCTCTTACTTCTTCTGTCCATTTAGCATCTTTGTTATGTTCCACAGTATCTTCATAGATACTTCTCCAAAATGTATCTACTACTTCTTTTTCAATGGTCTTTCAATTCCTTTTACCTGGTTTCCCAGTTCTCTATAAAACTTTTATGAGTCATCAATAAACTGCTTATTTTGTACCTTTCCTTTACATTTTTCTATGTATCTTCTTAAGTTTTTCCGCCTTTGTTGAGATTTTTATTTTATCTGCGATAGTGCATGATATCTCTTCTAATACTGCACATTGCTTTTATCACATCTATCTTTCTTAATATTTTTGATCTGTTCCCTCTTCTATATTATTTTAACAGTGACACTTCTTGTCTTAATTGCTTTATAATTTTCTCTATTCAATACTTCCATGATGGTGGGTGGCCACGGTGGTGCAGTGGTTAGCATTGCCGCCTCACAGCAAGAGGTTCTCCGGTTCGTTCCTCAGTTGGGGTGCCTTCTGTACAGAGTCTGCATGTCCTCCCTGTGGTCGCGTGGGTTTCCTCTGGGTGCTCTGGTTTCCTCCCACATCCTAAAGACATGCTCTAGGTGGATTGGACACTCTAAATTGGCCCTAGGTATGAGTGTGTGGATGTGCGTGCCTTCTGTGGAAGGTTGGGCGCCGGGCTGACAACTCGACTTTGTAAAACTCCACTGCCAATTATGAGTGGACGGGTGATCCGCTGTGGTGACCCCTGACCGAGAAAAGCCGAAAGAAGAAGAAGAATACTTCCATGACTGTATTCAGTTTCTCCCCTTCCTTTCCCTCACTACCCTGTGTTCTTGTGGTAGAAATTTACCAGTTATTAATTTAGCTGCACAGTAAAATATCCTGTTTACTTTGGTTATATCGCATAGATCTCTATGGACAGTCCTAATTACTGTGTTCATTTGTTTTTATCAAACTTCTGATTTTCCGAGTTTTATTGACCTTCTGCAGTCTATTTCTTTCATTGATCTTAAAAATGTCTATGTCTATTAAATCATTCAACTATTCTCTTAACTCATTTTCTTCTAAATAGAGGGCACATTTTTTGTTTTCTATCTCCTGCGGGCATTCTTTAGAAAGTTCTATAACATCTTCCTGTGGTACATTCTCTTCAATTTCATCCTGTGCCATCCGTTGCTCTGTCATATGGGAACTCACTGGTCTATCACTCCTCAACATTAACTGCATCAGAGTTTCCACAGATTCCTGTTCCTTCCCTTGCTGTCTAGCTTCAAGTGAACATTTATGCTGGTTTCCTGTGGAAAGCTCCAAAATATCTTTATGTGGCACCTGACCAATTGCTTCCTGTTCCACTGGTTTCACCTTAATTTGGATATCCATTGCTCTACCCCGTTGTGGTGCTTTCTGAATTAGATTTTCTACACTAAATCCTTCACTTTGCAGGTACTCCATAACCTCAGTTTCTATTTCTTTAACTTCTCCATTACTAATCTCCTTTTCCTCTTTGTCTTCTTATTTTTTGTATTGTAAAGTTTTCCATGTCCTGATTCCTTTGCCTGTATTTCTCTTCATATATCTTTGGTGCTGCTCTTTTGTATTGGTTATGTTTTGCTTTCTCCCTTGCATAAATATTACACCATATTAAATCTATTTTTCATTCCCATGTCCACATTTCTTCTTCAGATGTCTCAAGATCTTCCTGCTTCTCCTTACTTTGAGGACTCACTCTATCATGCTGTGATATAACTTGTGTTAACATCATCTTCTATTTTTTTAACTTCTACTTTACTTATCATCTTTTCTACATTCCCTCTTTGTGATATTTTTTTATTGTGAAATTTTCCATATCTAGATGCCTTTGCCTGTATTTCTCTTCGAATATCTTTGGGGGTGCATTCTTTATATTGATTAATTTGGCTTTCTCCTTTGTATAAATATTGCACCATATCAAATCTTTTCTTTCTTTCTTATGTTCATATTTTTTTTATCTTGGTTCTTGTGCATCCAGCTATCTTTTTTTAATTTTTAACCTACTTCTATCCATGATATATGCTACATAAATATAGTCTATATATCAGTGTTGTTTTGGTGAGATTTTGTGAAAATAGGGTCCACCTCATGAAAGTACTTACCAAGACTGGAGGATGAATTCAATTTCTGCAACACTATCCCTTGCATGCTGACCTATCATTTCTCCATTCAGACCCCCATCATCTCTCCATTTGGACCCTTTTGTCTTCCTGTATGACTGAAGTTATGAGATTTTAGTGATGGTGATGGCTTGGAGGGTGTTTCTTGTGTTTAGTGAGTTGCTCTTTGGAAGCCGTTTTATGTGGATTGGTTTCCCTTAAGTAGATTTTGCAAATGAGTTGGTTTTCCTTTCAAAACTGGAGATAGGCTCAAGCTACACCTGGTGTCATTTTTGGATCGCTTTCATGTTCAGATAGTCTCTAAGCTTCTCGCTGAGGTCACAAGCTGGAAGAGTTTTTTTTTTCTTTTCTTCTTCTTCTTGTCTTCTTTGGTTTGTGGGCTGTTTTCCAATCAAGTGGATGGTTGAGAGAAAATCAGGATGGCAGAGTAATAATGTCAAGTTCAGGGTCAACGGTTACAAAAGAGCCAATCCTGGTTTAACCTTAAAGTGATACTTACCTTTAACTTAAATATTCTATGAAGACATAAAATACTGTAGTGAAGCTGCGAATACTGGAGGATCGGGGGGTTAAAGGTACTTATCCTTTTTGGGGGGAGTTGTGGTTCAAGTGGGCAGATGAAATAACAGATTTTACATTGATGCTAATATTACCAAGGATATCAAAATAGAAAATAGAATGTCTGCCATACATTACTGACTTCAGACATGACAGTATAAACAGTGTCTGACATTTGTTATTGACTTCAGGCATCACAGTATTGTTAATTAATTGCTGGAAAGTTATAGTTATTTTAGCAATAAGCTAGAGATGTGAATAAAGGGTATAGATAGTTTATGAAGGTCTTGAAAGTTGAAAATTATGCTGCCTGGGTAA
Organism: Protopterus annectens; assembly: GCF_019279795.1. NCBI lineage: Eukaryota > Metazoa > Chordata > Ceratodontiformes > Protopteridae > Protopterus > Protopterus annectens. Next base: position 827,544,668 of record NC_056748.1, on the reverse strand, counting down.
AATATTTATTTCTCAGCTTTCCCTGATGAACAAAGAGAGCTTAGAGTCTGACTTAAATTCTGAATTTGTCTTTCTTGATACCTCTTAAGCCTGATGACTGTTAATGATACTTAATGTTGTTAAGTTACCGAAGTACATGGAACATATAAAGCATTACAAGTATATGTTTTATGATATATGAAAAGAAAGTGTGAATCATAATGGTCCTTCACTCTCACTTTATTATGTATTTTAGATGCATTAAGATATATTGCTGTTTCCTTCCACATAAAAATATGTATATGTTACTGATGTTATATGAAGTATAAAAGCCTATTTCAATTCAAGCACTGATAGATACATGTTGTAGCACATTAGCCCATTCTACGAATAGAAATATTTAATTCTTACTTTTGAGGAAAATAGGTTAGGCTTACAACAGCACAGAAGAAATGTTAACTTGGTGCTTGCTTCTAAATCTATATACATATATATATATATATATATATATATATATATATATACATATATATATATATATATATATATATATAAATATATATATATATATATATATATATATACACATATATATATATATATATATATATACACATATATATATATATATATATATACACACATATATATATATATATATATATATACACATATATATATATATATATATATATATATATATATATATATATATATATATATAGAGAGAGAGAGATGATTTACAGGTACAAATTAACACACTGTTATTTATTACAGATATGCATCTCCTCAGACATAAATACTTGCATTTAAGATATTCTTTTCGTATATGAGTGTTGGTAAATGTCTCTGCTCTTTCTTGAGTGTATTGAGAGTAGTACTGTATTTGGTAGGTATGTTTATTCCTCTACTTATATGTGTTGTTTCAGTTACTGTGGTGGTGGTGCTGCGGTAGCGTTGTTGCCTCACAGTAAGACGTTGTCCTGTTCGATTCTCAGCTAGAGCGTCTTCTGTGTGGAGACATGCGTGAATGGGCATACCTTCATTGAAGGTTGTGCGTCAGGGCAGGCAACTCGGCACCTAAAAATCTACTGCCAATCATTAGCGGACCGGAGTTCCGCTGTGGCGACCCCTAACCGGGAAAAGCCGAAAGACACAACAACAACAACATATGTGTTGTTTCACTTTCCTTTGTGATCTCAAAAATTGAGCTGATGCACAAAATTTTGTTTAGGCTACATATGTGTAGTTCTAAATGACAATAAAGTTTATTATGACTTGACTGATATTTTATAGGCAAGATATGGTTTGCTAATACATTATCTTGTGTACAAATGGTGAGGAGAGAGGTGAGAGCTTTCATTTGTACAAGACAGGATTACAATTTTTTTATAAAGAACATTACTTTTTTCTTAGTATCTCTATATCTTTTTAAATCCCTCCAATGTTCAATTTATTGTGAAGGTGAGGACTTTTATTCATCAGATCCTCATTAAATGACGGGTCACTTATTAATGGTTAAACCTCCCATGATAAATACTAAAACAGGGTTATGATTCATGTTTGAAATGAAGCACATTTATAATTGAAGTAAATGTTTTTTCATAACTGCTTTAGGTCACTACTTAATAAATAAAATGACACCTTATATATTTTGTTATTTCAGGTAAAATACCTACTTAATTAGGTAATCCACATTTTGTTTAATAATATATGTGCAAGCAACATTTTAAACTGTACAATATCAATGGAAATTATACTGCTAGGTTACAAAATTCTAGTTTTCTCAAGGTTTACTTAAGATAACATACCTTTTATTTTATGAGTTCACGTATCATACATTACAATGCTGTTTAAGGTTGTTAGTAACATGGTTCTTGAATGCTGAATGGGATTCATGTTGTATACTTCTAAAGGTATACCAGATTTATTCTTTTTTGAACTCACATCATTTTACGCACACACATGCATATGTAAACCTATGCCATCTCAGTTAGTAATATATAAGATTATAAGCACATATTTTAATATAATTTTATATTTAGGTTCATAGGTTCATAGGTTCATACTAGGCTATCTGCCCTAGGGCATTTATAAGCCTAGCCAGAGTATGTTTGGCTTTCGCCACCCATTTTAAATTAATTTTGCTATGCCCTTTTTCGAGGTTAGTATACTGTACCTCTGTCTAACAGTGACACAGAAGTGATACCAGGGGTAAACCTATGATCTCCCATCCACTCATCAAGATTCCTCTTGAACAGAGTCAATGAGGGACTCTGCCTAACCTGGACTGGGATTTTATTCCATAGTGAAGGGAGCCTCTGGGTTATGAATCTGTCCCTCCAGCATGTCCTATTTATTTCAGTGCTGAGGTTCAAGTCTCTCAGCGTAGCTCGATGGGATTTGGATTTTTGAGGTGCAGCATGTCCCTTAATTCGGGTTGGACATGGCCTTATACGTCAGGCACAGGTCACCTCTGAGCAGTCGGTATGCCACTGAGTAGAGCTGGAGTTTCTTTAACCGGGCAGCATATGGCATCTGTTTGAGCCCTTTGATCCTCTTGGTGAGGTACTTTTGGGGTCTTTCCAGTTGCTGCAGGTGTTTGGTAAGGTACATCCCAAAAGGGGCATTGTACTCGATTATGGGCCTGATGAGGGACGAGTAAAGAGGCACGATGACCTCCCCTAATCTAGATGTGAATCCCTTCATGATTAGGTGGGTTATATAAAATGTTTTTCTAACCACTTTGGCCACGTGGTTGTCAAATGAGAGATTGCTATCAACTTGGGTCCCCAGGTCCCTAATGACTTCTTCTGTACTTAATGGATTACCACCTATGTGGTAATTTGTGGGCACTTTGTTTTTGCCAAAGGGGATGATTATACACTTTTTGGCATTTAGCTTGAGGCCATGGCTCTGGCACCAGTTGTCTGTTTCTATGAGGCCCTTTTGGAGGATGCTTGTGTCGGCTGGAGAGTCGATTATGGCACCCAGTTTGCAGTCATCTGCGAACTTGATCAGCCACAGTCCTTCCGTGTTGGCCTGTACCTCCGAGAAATATATACCAAACAAGAGAGGTCCCAGGACTGAGCCTTGTGGGACGCCACTTGTAACTGGTTTGGAGTCTGACATGGCTCCAGCAATTCTAACCATGTGGGTTCTGTCCTTGAGCCAGTTTGCAACCCATCTAGTGACATAGGGGTTTATATTTAAGCTGGTGAGCTTATCTATAATGCCCGAGTGGGGTATTGTATCAAGGCTTTGCAAGGTCCAGATAGGCTGTGTGGACCACCTTCCCTTCGTCAATGGCCTTGGTGACTGTTTCAAAGAAGTCAACCAGGTTTAAGAGGCAGGATCTGCCCTTAACAAAGCCAAACTGGGTAGGATCCAGTGTCTGTAGGTCCCCAATATCTTTATTTATGAGGTCCATAATGATCCTTTCCATAGCTTTGCAGACCAAGCTAGTCAGGCTTATGGGGCGATAGTTTCCAGGGTCCGTTGAGGCACCACCTTTGTGGAGAGGGACCACTGTTGCTGCACGCCACTCTTTGGGTACATATCCTGTAGTAAGGCTGAGATTGAACAGTAGTTTTATGTTTGGGTTTAGCTCTTCTTGGAGTTCATGTAGGACGCAGCCTGGGACACCGTCTGGTCCCATTGATGCTGTGTTTTTGCTTTGGAGAGGGCGGCTCCCACCTGAGCATCTGAGATGTCGGGGGGGGCAGCACTCTGCTGGGATAGATATTTGCACTTTTGGTGGGGAGGGGGGGGGAGTTTGCGCTGAACCTGTCAGCTAGGATATTGGCAATGTCTGTGGGATCAGTGTATTTGTTGTCATTTTGGACTAATTCTGAGCATATCTGTGAATTCCCACCCAGGTTCCTAACATAACTAAAGAAAGCCTTGTGATTATCTTTAGTGTCCTGTGCAATTTTTCTCTCGAAGCTGGCCTTTGACGATTTTATGAGTGCCCTTAGTTTTTTGCTAATACTGATCAGAGATGCCTTCCCTTTTGGGATTTTGCTCTATCATGTAGTAGCCTCCTCCTTCTATTGTATAGTTTGTTTATGGCTGGGGTCCACCAGACAGGTCGCCTGCCTTTGGAGGATTGGGTCTTGGTTTTATTTGGGATTGCATGATCCATGCATTCCTGAAGGTGTTCATAGAATGCATTTATAAAGGATTCTGCGGTCTGGGCCGTATTTTCCACAGGCCCGGGGGCTTTGAAGGATTCCACCTCAGTTTTGAGGAGTGTGAAATTTGCTTTAGAGAAGTTTTTCACTGTGGTTTTCTGGGCAGGGGGTGGGGTCGGGATGTAAATATCCAGTGAGATCAGTTTATGGTCTGATCTTACCAGTGAGGGATAATTGCACTATACTTTAATATAAATGACTTGCAGAATAATTTTGGTATTAAAATTGTATTATTAATTTGTTAATATTTGTTTAATAAGTAACTTTCTGGATAAAGTGCAATCTCAAATAGCTAAAGGCGAGGTGTGACTTGGGAGGAGACTTTAGAGGGATCGTTTGAATAGAAAGCTATTCAGACATGGGGTCTACATTTTATTTAAATGTTTAATATTTCAGTGTTTAATTACCTATAATTCATTGTCTATGAACATCAATAACTTAAGCTTGTTTGATAAACATATACAATTATTTTCAGTCATATTTTCTTTTACTTTTTTTTTTACTTCTTTTACTTTTCTTATATTAAGAGCATGTGGCTACCTATATTTCCACTGAGACATTATATATGAAGTGTATTTCTATCAATATCAATGGTCTGAATAACAATTGCAAATGAGAGTTTTAAGCAAATATCTAAAAATTTTAAAGCTCAAGTTGTATTTTTATAAGAGGCACGTTTATTACAGGAAGACATTAACATACTTAATAATAATATTCAGTACTTGTTAGCTCACATTATAAATAAAAAAAGGTGTTGCAATGTTATGGAAAAATTCTGAATTAATGTTTAAAATTAAAATGTATACAATGATAGATCTGGGATGTTTTGTCTAGTATCTTTGGAAATAAATAGAAAAATATGCACTTTTATAAACCTTCATTGGACTCCTGGGTTAGGAGTTAAAGTGTTTAAGTAACAATTTGAGGAGATTAAACACCATACTAAAGGAAGTATAATTTTAGTTGGAGACTTTAACTGTATATGAATGATTATGATACTAACACAACAAATAAGCATAGGAAACCAACGTCAGCCAAGGCATTAATAGACTTCATAGATATGTTTAATATTAAGGACATAAATGAATTCACAGATACAAATTCATTATTTTTACACATTATTCACATTGACATGGTACCCAGTCGAGAACAGACAAAGTATATATTTCAAGTGAAATTATGGAAAAATAGATAAAGTTAAGGTTGCCACATGCCCCCTATCTGATCATAATGCAATTACATTTGAACTGGAAATGAATGCAAATAAAGTACTTCTGTTAATAGAATTCCATCATATATAACTAACCTGAAATATTTTAAGGAATTTTATAACAAGGAAATTCAATCTTTTATAAATGCAAATTTAACAGAGAGTATATCTGAGATGTATGTGTGGGATTCTTCAAAATCCTATCTATATGGCAAAGTTCTATCCTGGTATATTAATAAGAAAAAAGAATGGAATAATAAATTATTAGAGCTGCAAATGAAGGTTGACAAACTAATATTAGATATCCATAAAGGTAATAAAAACCTAATAAAAAATCTTGATGAGATGAATAAAAAATATTTAGAAACATTACACCATAAAACTATGATTAATTTAGAGAAGATTAAAATGGGTTTTTATTCTATGAATTCTAAAAACCAACATAGATTAGTAAACAGAACAAAGGGGATTATTACATCTTATCAAATAAATTAAGTTTATATTCCTGAAACTAGGAAAAAGGTTTCAGATTTAGAAGACATTTTAGAGGACTTTAAAATACACTTTAATTCAATTAACTTATGTAATCCAGTAATAGAACCACAGGGTATAATAAAATTCTTTTTTATGAAACATATCAAAAATAAGTTAATTGTAGACCAAATAAAGCTAATAGATAAGCCAATTTCAATGCCAGAATTTAAATCTCAAGTTAGTAAATTAAAATTAAATAAAGCACCTGGGATTATTTATTATTTATTTTATTTTTACATTTGTTAACCGGGAAAGTCTATCTGGTCATGTGTCCTTTTTCAGTGGAGGCCTGGGGAGAAAAGCTCCAATGTCATACAGTACAAAGTCAGTAGTATATAGTATAGTAGCCAAGTTTTAAAAGCACTGATTTGATACATAACGCTAATACAATGATAGTTTTACAGGAGTTAAACAAAAGTAATTATAGCAAAAACATTTACAACAGTAATAGTTTCACAAGAGTTAAACAACAGGAATTATAGCAAGAACATTTAATACATCATGAGTATTTGTACTTAATTTCAGTGCACAGAGCTTTGAAACAACAAGATATATAGGTATGATCAAAACATTAAAAATTGATAGAGATAAGTTTGCTATATGACTCTACAAGGAGTTTGTTGAATGAGTTCAATGTTTAAGGAGGTAGTCTAGTATAGTACTGAAGGAAGGTTGGAAGGGTGGTTTGAAGGGGTCTAACATGGACTGTGACAGGAGCAAAGCCAGGAGTTTGCAAGGTGGGTTTTGGGGAGTTTTTTTAAAACTGTTTAGATGCGGAGGTGGTCATTAGTGGATTGGGCAGAGAGTTCCAAAGCTTGAAAATATAGTTGGAGAAGAGGGCTTCACCTGCTGTGTTTTTTCCTTTGGTGACCTGGAGGAGTAGTTTATTGTTTCAGCAAAGGGATCTAGATGCATAGTATGGTTGAATAAGGTCTTTGAGGGTTGGGATATTTTCCCATTTCTTTAACAGTATTCTTCCAGAAATGTATAAATTATTACCTAAGGAAGACTTGGCAATATTAAGAGTCTTTGCATTGGCTAAAGAAGCAAAAAATATTCCTCCATCATGGAAATATACATTAATTTCTCCAATATTAAAGTCAGAAAAAGATGGAAAATAATGCTCAATTTATAGACCAATATCCTTATTAAATGCTGATTATAAGATTTTTATGGCAATACATGTTAACAGAATTAAACAGTTTTTACCGTTACTGATTGAAGATCAAACTGGTTTTATACGGAATAGAAACACATATAATAATACTAAAGGAGTTCTTAACAATAACTGACTATGTTAATATTACAAAAGGAAGCTTGATTCTAGTAAGTCTAGACAGTAATAGTGCCTTTGATTCAGTTCACTAAGATTATTTACTGCTAGCCCTGGAAGAGTATAGATTACTATATGAAAATGTTCTAGCTTATGTAGAGATTGGATCGTATAGATCTAGACCAATTACAATTACCAAAGGTACTAAGCAAGGATGTCCATTGTCTCCATTACTATTTGTTTTAGTCATAGAACCATTTGTGAATTGGATCAGATTGAACACTTACATCAAAAGTATATTCTTTAGTAATCATTTAAACTGTAAAATTCAGCTGTTTGCAGATGATATCCTATTAACCTTGCATAATTATGGCAGTTTGTTACAAGCTTTATTTGAGACAATGGAACTCTTCCAAAAGATTTCTAGCCTTAAATTTAATTATAATAAAAGTAAATTTTTTACTTATAAACTGTAATAAGAAAAATGTGGATAAGAAGTTTTCTAATTATATGGTTCTACATAACAAAATTAAGTATCTAGATATTACATTATCAAAATTTAACAAAACAACAATTAATTATACCAATATTTAAAATAAAATAAAACAACTTGTGGATAGTTGGAATATTTTTTTCAATAGAGGACAGGTTGCTCTTAATTAACATACTTATATTTCCAGAAATATTATATTATATCTTATACAAGCTATTTCTCTTCCTCTTTTTAAAGAATGTATACATCAATTTAACAAACTAATGTTAAACTTTTTATTGTATCCCAATAAACCTAGAATAGCATTAAACTATCATCTAAAAGATTGGACAAAAGGACCAACCAGCACTGCAACCAAACGTATATTGAAATAAAATAAAAAACTGAGAGCTTTCTTTTAAAATCAACTTCACGCAGACTTCATCAGAATAGTTTTTGTCTACCACTGATGACGCATTTAAATATAAAATAGCCAATTAAATCGAGTGGATACCACAGAGCAGGCAATGTCACAAATAGGAATTATGGGAGTTGTAGTATGTAACATTCATGAAGCACAGAAGCATAAAATTCACACAACCATGATGAAGTTAAAATACAATAATAGTACATACTATATAGAAATGCAGTATAAAAATGCAAAGTAAACAATTTATATAATACTATAAACACAATGTGCTGAAGAGAGTATGTAAAAAAATGTAACTATGATGAATAGAAAGATGCAAACCCAGCTGAATTACAATGTTTTAAAACCTTGAGTCAATGCATATATAAATAGTTGAATAAATGCTTTTCATACATAAATGTCAGATAATGAAAAAGGATGATTTTCAGGAAATATGAAACAAATCAATGGAGGAAGATATAAAACATTAAGATGAAATTTGTAAAGTGGTTACAAAATGTATATGGAAAAAGGAAGAAATAAAAAAACTGGAAACCAATACCATTGGGCAGTAGTGACTATAAAATATCTACGATGATTATTCAGAGAAGAATAATGGATGTCATGAAAAAAGAATGGACAAGGGTTTATGGGGTTAGAAGGAACAAGTAAATGAAATGCTAATGATAGTTAAAGAAGTGGCTGAGTGTATAGATAAGGGGGAAGGAGAAGGAAAAATAATAGTACATGATGACTGGGGTATGTGACAGTATTGATAATGTGAAAATGTTGAATATTTTAACAGAATACAAAACAGGAGAAACAAATAAGGATAGTGAGGACAATGTATACAAATTCCTGTGTGTCTGTGATGGTGATTGGGTAGGAAAAGGACAAGACATGGAAGAGGGGTATAGCAAGGCTGTCCATTGAACATGTTTTCGGATGGTAATGAATACAGCTATATAGATATGTAGATCACGGTTAGAGGATGGTAGATGGGAAGTTAAGGAAGGGATAAAGTTGCCATTAATGTTAACCTACACTGACTGTTTGGTTTAGTAACCAAGAACAAACACTGTATGAGAGAACATTTTTGAAACAAAGCAATTTTGGGGTACAGTAAAACCATGGTTAAATAAGTGAAAAAGTAAGGGGTTTGGAGATGTGGTAAGAATGACAATAAATTGTTTTACCAGCAGTGAAACTGGTGTTCCAGGTCTTCAGTTTGGAAGGGAACAAATAGTGATAAAACATTGGAGAGAAGTTCTAAAAAATGCAAAACAAAATGACAGATTGATGGAGGATGCTTCAAGTTGTCCCAAAAAAGGGTATATATGTTAAACACATATATTTTAAGAAAGCTAGCATACATAGGTAGTGCTTATATGTTTCCATGATGTATGGAAACTGAACTGTCTGCAGGATACTTTTTTTGATTTTTTTTTTTTTGTGTGGGGAACAAGGTTGAATCCAACCAAAAGAGGGGTAGTTTATAATGTAAAAGAAAAGGGTGGGCTTGAATTTAATATATCCAGTTGCTACCTTAGCATTAATAAATTTGTTTTGGGTGTTTAAATTAGTGGCTGAAGAAAAGACAATGCTAGGAAATTTGTTATTTGAAAAATACAAAGGTATGTGGATGGGTGGGTTTAAGGAAAGGAGAAAAAGGTTTGAATGAGAAGGAATATGAAAGTAAAATAAAGACTTGAAAAATTGATATAAATGAAGTAGAAATGAAAAGAATGGTATAAAAAATAAAGAAATGGGGTGAATAGAAGAAAGCAATAAGGAAGGTAGGAGAGATGTGAATCCATTTTTGAAGCCAGCAATTTTATGTGGCGTTTATTACTGGGCAAATTGCCAGTAAAAAGTAACATGAAATATAAAATGATAGAAAACAGAATGTATAATATCTGTAACACTGAAGAGACATCACAACAATTGTTTTTGGATTATATGAAAAATTAATGTTTTGGGACATTATTCAAAGACGTTTATGATTGGAAAGTATTTAAAATTTGATATTGACATGGTGCTATATGGGAAATGTAAGGCTAGAAATGAAAAAGAAACTGAAGAACGGGATGCAATCTTATTCATTGTTACTTGTTTATGGAAAAGAAGATGTGAAGAATTGCCATAAAAGATGATAAGGAAGTAACATATGACATAAAGAAGTTACGATGGAAAGGGTAGGGATGAAATGAATGTTAACTGCATTTATGAAAATGTAGATCTTAATGAAACATTTTACATAGTTAATGTGTAAATGAAGAAAGAAAGACAGATGTAAACTTGCTAATATAATAAAGCATCCCATTTTATTTGCAGTAGAGGAAGTGAAGCACTCGCTGGAGCTGCTATGTGGGGCTGGAGTGCTGCTACTGCAGTTCCAGCAGTCCCAGAATGGAAGAGAGTGCAGCACAGATGGAGAGAGGAACAGGGGAAATACCTACTGAAGGAAGGAAAAAGAGATGAAATAACTGTCACAGAGTTGGAAATTGGAGGACTGGACACACAAGTGCTGATAAATTTGATGAACCGGGCAGAGCCAAAGAAAGGAGTGGAAGCAAGATGGAGTGACATGGTGGAGAGAGTTTTACAGGGTGAAGAAACTGAGGGGAAGCTGGCTGGTTAAGTAGCCAGTTTTACGGGTTTAATTCTGCAACAGGGTTTTTTGTTACAAGAAAGAAGAAATTATGCAGATGCAGCAGGGCAAGGAAGATTGGAAGAAGGAACTGAAAGGAGACAAATATTTGCAATTTCTCAATGGCCACCGAGATGACAACGACTAGTGAGAATAAAAAAAGCAAAGATTATGTCAGTGTGAACAGGTATAACATCAAGGATAGTATTATTTCACCATTGGGTTTGACATTGAAGACATAAAAGCACCAATAAATTTGAGAGCTGAAAATTTCTGTAAGGTGACATATTAAAGTTTTAACTTCATGGAAAAACTCTGAATGAGGCTGTAAAAGAAACACAGTAATACCATGGAAAGAATTATTATTACACAGCTTGACACTACAACTAAAAAAAATAAATGAGCAATTTAGGACTTCAGATATGGATGAGCATAAAAAATGTTTTTTTTTTTCTTTCACTCTGTAGTAAAGTACATAAAGTTAAAAGAATATGCGCTGAAAGAAATGCTTGGCCTGGAGGTGGGAAGTATGGGTAACTGTGGATGTCAAAGATGAGAAAATTCAACATATTTCAAATCATTAATTGTGAATGGGAAGAGAGAATTTGTTAGGTACTGGGGCTGACCTAAAGCATGTTGTTTCTGTGGGGATGAAAATCATTTAGTACAAGACTGTAACAAATGAAGATGTGGCTAAGTTGGGGAAAGAGAAGACATACAAGCAAAAACTGTAAGCCTGCTTGTAGAAAATGTAAATATTTTGTGCACATCTGGTTTGACTGTCCCATACTGGAAAAGGAAAGAGTAGATGAAGAGGAAAGCTCAGAAGAAAGACAAGTGGTAGAAAATATTACTACAGAAGATGTTGAAAGTGAAGGTGGTATGAGGGAAGGGGATACTGAAAAAAAGGTTAAACAAAGAAGAGGCAATTAGAAAAGAAATAACAGTTCAAAGTGATATTATTAATATACAGGAAGAGAACAGATTTGCAATTTTTGAAAGTGAAGATGAAGAAGAGGGAGAAATGGAGCCAGGAGAAGAACAAAAAGATGATCATGAAAAAAATCAATTGGAGGGAGACTCAGCAGAAGGAAAAGAAAATATGAAAAAGATGATAAAGGAATTTTAACATTAAATATGAATAACAATAGAACTTATGTAAGAGGTTTGGTAGTGGAAGAATGGTGTAAAAATAAAAAAGGGTGTTTTTTGTTGCTAGATACCAGATGTAACAAAAAAAAAAGGAAAATGATGCAGGCACTATTGGGGAAGGGGTGATTTTGTCATTAGGAAATCAGATATGTTCTGGAATAAGAATGCTTACAAAAAATGAAGAAATAAGAATTCTAGATGTAACAATAGTAGACCAGGAAGGATAGTGATACGTGACATAAGAATGAGATGAAACTGCACAAGATTAATACTGATTTATGTATATACTAATATACTAGACAGAAAACAGCTGTTTGAAGAAATTAAAATAAATTGTGTTAGTACATGTCAACAAATTGTTCAGATTTTAACTGTAATACAAGGAAAGAAAATGAAAAACCCACAGGATATTAAGGTGATAATGGAATTAATAAAATGTGTACACTTAAAAGCAGGAAATAAGAGAGAATGGACATATAAAGGGGGGATTTCTAAGACTGAAAATACTTACATAGTTTACTCTAAAGACATGAAATAAATGTACATATGGCAGAGTTTTCAGATCATAGAGCAGTATGGGCTAGAACAGGGGAAGACAGCAAAATAATAAAAGGCAGAAAAAGAGATAGATAGAACCCAGCCAATGGGGGATGCACAAACCAGTTTATTTCTTTGTGCTGGTCCCAACTCCGGATAAATGGGGAGGGTTACATCAGGAAGGGCATCAAGTGTAAAATTTTTGCCAGATCAAATATGCGGACAATACAGATTTTCATACCAGATGGGTTGAGGCCCAGGTTAACAATGACCGTCACCAGTACTGTTAGCTAACAGGGTACTGGTGGAAATTGGGCTACTGTTGGCCAAAGGAGAAGAAGAGGGGGAGGGCATGCCCGGAGGCAGAAGGAGAGCAGGAAGGTTAGGAGTGTGGAGGTGAGGGTAGGAACTTTGAATCTTGATAGTACGACTGGTAAAGGGAGAGAGATAGCTAATATTATAGAGAGAAGGAAGGTTGATATGCTTTGTGTGCAGGAGACCAGATGTAAGGGTAATAAGGCCAGGAGTATTGGAGGAGGGTTCAAATTGTTCTACCATAGATGGGAGGAGAAATGGGGTAGGGGTTATCCTGAAGGAACAGTATGTCAAGAGTGTTTTGGAGTTGAAAAAAAGTGTTGGACAGAGTGATTTTTACAAAGCTGGAAATTGATGGTGTGATGATGAATGCTGTTACTGCATACACTCTGCAAGTTGGGTGTGTGATGGATGAGAAAGAAAAATTTTGGAGGGAGTTGGATGAAGTGGTGGTGAGTGTACCCAGGGGTGAGAGAGTGGTGACTGGAGCAGATTTCAATGGGCATGCTGGTGAAGGAAACAGAGGGGATGAGGAGGTGATAAGTAGGTATGGTGTTAAGGAGAGACAGCTAAAAAGGTGCTTGGTGTGACACCTGGACAGAGGAAGGAGGACAAGGAGACCTGGTGGTGGAATGATGAAGTACAGGAGAATATACAGAGGAAGAGGTTGGTGAAGAAGAAGTCGGTTTGTTAGAGATATGAGGAAAATAGACATGAATATAAGGAGACGATGTGTACGGTGAAGAGAGAGGTGGTAAAAGCTAAGTAAAAGGCATATGGTCAGTTGTATGAAAGGTTGGACACTATGGAGGGAATTAAAAGGACCTGTACCAATTGGCTAGACAGAGGGACCGAGCTGGGAAAGATGTGCAGCAGGTTAGGGTGATAAAGGATCATGAGAGAAACATACTCACAAGTGAGGAAAGTGTGTTGAGCAGATGGAAAAAGTACTTTGAGTGGCTAATGAATAAAGAGAATGAGAGACAGAGAAGGTTGGATGATGTGGGGATAGTGAATCAGGAAGTGCAACGGATTAGCAAGAAGGAAGTAAGGACAGCTATGAAGAGGATGAGGAATGGAAAGGTTGTTAATCCAGATGACATACCTCTGGAAGCATAGAGGTGTTTAGGAGAGATGGCAGTGGGTTTTTAACCAGATTGTTTAATGAAATCTTGGAAAGTGAGAGGATATCCGGTGAGTGGAAAAGAAGTGTATTGGTACGATTTGTAAGAATAAGGGTGATGTGCAGAGCTGTAATAACTACAGAGGGATAAAACTGATCAGTCACAGCATGAAGTTACAGGAAAGAGTAGTGGAAGCTATTTTAAGAAGGGAGGTGATGATGAGTGAGCAGCGGTATGGTTTCATTCATGCCAGGAAAGAGCACTACAGATGCAATGTTTGCTCTGAGAGTGTTGATGGAGAAGTATAGAGAAGGTCAGAAGGAGTTGCTTTATGTCTTTGTGGACTTAGAGAAAGCATATGACAGGGTGCCTAGAGAGGAGTTCTGGTACTGTATGAGGAAGTCGGGAGTGGCAGAGAGGTATGCAAGAGTGGTACAGGATATGTACAAGGGCAGTGTGACAGTGGTGAGGTCTGTGGTAAGAGTGACTGATGTGTTTAAGGTGGAAGTGGAATGACATCAAGGATCAGTTCTGAGCCCTTTCTTATTTGCAATGGTGATGGACAGGTTGACAGACGAGATCAGACAGGAGTCCCTGTGAACTATGATGTTTGCGGATGACATTCTGATCTGTAGTGACAGTAGAGAACAGGTTGAGGAGACCCCGGAGAGGTGGAGATATCTTCTAGAGGGGAGAGGAACGAAGGTCAGCAGGACTAAGACAGAATATATATGTGTGTGAATGAGAGGGAGGACAGAGGAATGAGGATGTAGGGACTAGAGGTGGTGAAGGTGGATGAGTTTAAATACTTGGGATCAACAGTTCAGAGTAATGGTGAGTGTGGAAGTGAGGTAAAGAAGAGAGTGCATGCAGGGTAGAGTGAGTGGAGAAAAGTGTCAGGAGTCATTTGTGACAAACGGGTACTAGTAAGAGTGATAGGGAAGGTCTACAACATGGTAGTAAGACATGTAATGTTACATGGGTTAGAAACAGTGGCCCTGACAAAAAGACAGGAGTCAGAGCTGTAGGTGGCAGAGTAAAAGATGTTAAGATTTGCATTGGGTGTGATGAAAATGGACAGGATTAGAAATGAGTACATTACAGGATCAGCTCAGGTTGGACAGTTTGGAGAAAAAGCCAGAGAGGCAAGATTGTGTTGATTAGGACATGTGCTGAGGAGGGATGCTGGGTATATTGGGAGAAGGATGCTAAGGATGGAGCTGCCAGGTAAGAAGAAAAGAGGAAGGCCAAAGATAAGGTTAATTTGTGTGTTGAGACAGGACATGCAGGTGGCTGGTGTGACAGAGCAAGATGCAGAAGACAGGAAGAAATGGAAACAGATGATATACTGTGGTGACCCCTAATGGGAGCAGCCAAATGAAAAAAAATATATATAGATATTAACAGAAGAGTTTAAAAAGGGGGAAGAAATTATAAGAGAAATAAATACTGTGGAAAGCTCATATGACAATGAGACTGCTTTACAAAAATTGGACAAAGTGGTTGGTAATGTATAAGCAGAAGTATAAAAATACATCTGAGGTGGAAAGAAGAATAAAAACAAAGAAATAAGATGAAATTGTAATGAATTGTGAGAAAGAGAGGGAACAAGGAAATTAAAAAGTAAGGGAAATAGAAAAACAGATGTATGAAAAGAAAAAAAGTAAAAATTATGTTATACAGGTATTTTTTCATGAAAGGAAAGAAAAAGGAGGTTTCCCTTTATTTAAGAAAATAAGTGAAAATGAGACCATTCATCCTTCCTTCTATCTTAGATGCAAAGGAGATATTAAATACAAAAAAAGAATATATTATAGAGGTGGTACAGAAAATGTTTGAAAAAGAGAAAATAGATAGGCAAGAAAATGGAAAGTGGAAAAAAATCTGAAAAAGTAAACATTTTTTAGAAAATTATACAACAGAAGAAATATGGAATGTGACAAAAGAGGGTAATGGTTAATCATCTCCATGATTGGATAGTAGAGTATTGAAAGGAAATAAATAAAGATGAAAGAGAAGGTTTTTTTTAATATTATTTGAGTGGATGAAGGAAGATATAATGGAAGAAGACATGTGGTGGAATGATAAAATGTTATATGGAAAAGGGATGAAAATAGCTATTAAAACTACAAACATATAACACTATGGAATAGCTGCCTTTTGGCTTTTCCTGGTTAGGGGTCGCCACAGCGGAACTCCGGTCGGCTAATGATTGGCAGTGAATCTTTACAGTGTTGAGTTGCTAGCCCGGTGCCCATCCTTCAAGGAAGGCACAACCACTCATGCACGCACCTACCTGTAGGTCTTTTAAAATGAATTCAACTACAAGGAGGACATGCAGATTCTGCACAGAAGGCACTCCAGCCGAAAGTCGAACCAGAGAGAGTCTCTTGCTGTGAGGCGACAATGCTAACCCTATGGAATACTGATCATAAAATGTTTATGAAAAAACTCCAAAAATGATGGAGAAAGTATTGGATGAGACAACACAAGAAGGGATCTATGGCAAAAATAAATAAATAAAAGAGATGAAAGTAATATTAATTATAGTGAAAGAAAGAGACAATACTGAAAGACAGACTGACAGCATGTGACGTAGTTAAAGCCTTTGATAAAGTGAGCCATGAAGTAATGTGGCAGATTTTAGAGGCATATGGTATAGGAGAAAAAAATATGAATGTAATAAAGAAATGGTATGCAAATACATTGGCACAAATTATGACAGATTGGACAGGAAAAATAAGTATTAAGAGAGGAGTAAAACAGGGATGCCCAATGAGTATGTGCATTAGCAATGAATGCAGTAGTACAGACATGTATAACTAAATTATTTTACCAATATGCATGACATATGCAAAAGATTTAGTCCGAATAACAAAAAGCAATGAATAGATAATGGAGGTTGTAATAAGGATCAAAAAGGTTGTTTAACTGCAAAATAATTTTTTAACAAAATGAAGTGTAAGGGATTTGGTGAGATAAAAAATATATAGAATATATTTTACAAGAAAGGAAAGGAATTTGAGAATAATATTTGCTGAAGGTGAAAGTGCAATAAGTCAATGGAGAGAAATGCTTGAAAAAATAAAAAATAGTTTCTTGGTAGAAAAAGATTTGCATGTTGAATATTTACTTATTAGGAAAAGGACATATTTAGCGGATATGTTTTCTCACTCAAATGGAAAAAAAAGAGTTACTGGAGATTGTTTTACCATCATTTTGGTGCTCAAGGCTAAACCTGATGAGAAAAGGGATAATTTATAACAAAAAAAGAAGGTAGTTTGCATTTAAAAAATCCAGTGGTATGTTAAGTGTTTATGCATTTATTTTGAGAGATGAGAAAGGTACAAGAAAGGCAACAAGAAATGATAAGTAAAATATATGAAAATACACAAACGTATGGGACGAAAAAAGACAGAAGAGTAAAATAATAAAATGACATTATGGAATTTAAAGTAAATGAAGTTGATGGGAAAAGAATGATATAATACGATTTTGGAAAAAAATGTTGTGTATCCATGAAAGAAATTAAAAGAATTTGGGATAAATGTCAATAAAAATCAGAAGGAAAATGTTTATGTAGCAGAGGATTTTTTGTGGAAAATGTTATTAGACAAGTTATCAGTGAAAGGGAGTATGAAATATAAGGCTATGGAAGAGAAAAAATGTGACTGTAGTGAAAAAGAAAAAAACAAAACACTTTTTTTGGACTGCAAAAGAATAAAGAATTTTGGGAAAGATTAAAAATAAACATATATGGGAAGGATTTAAATGTATATTATGAATATCTATGGGAAGGATTTAAATGTATATCATGAATATATATGGGAAGGATTTAAATGTATATTATGAATATATATGGAAAGGATTTAAATGTATATTATGAATATATATGGAAAGGATTTAAATGTATATCATGAATATATATGGAAAGGATTTAAAAGCATATCATCAATATATATGGGAAGGATTTAAAAGCATATCATGAATATATATGGGAATGATTTAAATGTATATTATGAATATATATATATGGGAAGAATTTAAATGTATATCATGAATATATATATATATATATATATATATATATATATATATATATATGGGAATAATTTAAATGTATATCATGAATATATATGGAAAGGATTTAAATGTATAACATGGAAATGATACTATATGGGAAGTATGACAAAGTAAACAGATGTTATATTGATAAATGGGATAAAGTACTGTCTGTGACAATATGAGCTATTATGGAAAAGATATGTGAAAATTTGTTATATAAGAAGAAAATGGAAGAAAATTATGTATTAACTAAAATAAGAAGGTGGTTAGGGAAAAAAACGGGGGATAGAGGGTAAATATAAAGGGAAAAAATAATGAATGACACTAAGTAGTTTAGTTCTTTTGCACTGATAACTTGCAAATAGTTTACGTATGAATGAAAACAATTAGAATGTAAATAATTGATTTAAAAGTTATTTAAGGTAAAAAAAAATAATGAAAATTTTAATAAAGCACCTCTACTCCTTTCAACAAGTGCCATGGGTCTTTTACATCCACCTGAGCTACCACCATCTTAGGCAGGGTCTATATTATAACAGAGAACCCTTAAAATAGTGAATGCTGAATAATCAACCCAAAAAACGAAAACACAAAATTCCGAACAAACGGAACAGCGACTTTTTTCCAGGGGAAAAAAAATCGCTGGTTCGCAAAAAAAAAAAAAACACAAACACAAAATAAAGTGGGGGGCTGTGCCCCCCACACCACCCCCTACTTAAATATACCAACTCCGAGAGTGCACCACACTGGAGGAAATGGCAAAGTCTCGAAAACAGCCCAGTGATTTTTTCCCTGGGGAAAAAAAAATCGCTGTTCTGTGTCTTCGACATTTAGCTGTCGATTAAACAGCGTTCGCTATATTAAGTGTTTGCTTACTTAATAGGGAAACTCTCAGGCAGATGGGGCCTTGTTTTAACATCTCATTCAAAGTATAGCACACTAAAGAGTGCTGTACCATTCTATACTGCACTGCAGTGTCAGTATTGAAAAATTAATCCAATTAACTGGTGTGGGTACTCTATATTTTTCATTCACCCAGTGTACCTACAACTTTTTGTAGGAAAGAAAGATATTGGAACACAAAAAAATGTTGCTCTGATCATTGCCATTATTATCGACAGCGGGGGGAGGGTTAATCAGGTGTGCAGTCCAGTGAACAAAATTCTCTTGCTACAGCTCTGGCTTCAGTTTATCTAAGAGTTTGTGAAATTCAAGTTCAACAACAGAACAGATGCTGACACAGAGGTTTAAGCTGTTTAATGAGTTGCTTCCTGTGGCCCAGGGTTTAACTTCTTCAACCTCTGTTTGATTAACTGTGCGACTGAGCAAAATCACGTAAGGAGACAGTGCTCCCAGGATGAGTCTGAAAAAAGTGCATGTAGATAAGTGCCCTACCCCAGTCGGCAAGCACAATTAAATAAATAAATAACTATGACATAAAGCTACAATCTTTTTATTTGCATACAGTAACTACTGTTTTAACTTCCTCCTCTGTAGTCTCTATATAAGAATCCTTCTAACAAGTACTACAGTAATAACCGCAAAACTAAATTAGAGAAGTTATAGTATTTCACATAAAGGTTTACAAAGTGCAAAATATATGGCATCAGGGAAAAAATGTAAAAATGTATGCTGTTCAGAAAGAAATTCATCAAAATATTGAGAACAGCAGCTATCTTTAGGATGTCTGGCTGTCCAAAAATATTCAGTTGCTAAGGTAGAAAGTTGTGAATGACTTCCATCACAATCCCATTTACTTTCTGTGTAACTCCCACACAAGTCACTTAGCCAGACCAAAGTCCTTAGGCCACTCTGATAACATGCAGCAGCAAACTCCATTCAATTTTAGATGCAAAGAAAATATAAAATATCTTTACAAAGAAAGTAAGACTGAAACAACCTTATGCAGTATTTCTACTATCCTGCAAGTTATGCTCATTTGCTTTGGACAAGCATTTCAGAAAAAAAAATCAAAATAAAAAAAAAATGTAATCTAAGTGAAGTTCATTTGATAAGGTGAAGGTCTGCACTTTAAATGCTGATATATTCATATATGACCAGAGCTCGCCTCCTAACAGGCTTTGAGGTACAAAAAGAGCTGCAGAACAGGACTATAAACTGTTGTCAAATACTCTGTAGACAGTTTACCTTCTAGTTAACATCAAAAGGATCTGAAATCATTGAAGCTGCAAGGTTTGTTCATACACAAGGACATGCGCAAAGTATGTAACCTTAGGTAAACTGAGTCTGCTTCAAGAGCGATCAGAGTAAACTGTCAGCACATTTACCTTGCCGCTAACCTTGGTTCATGTCATATAAAACTCTCTCATCACTGTTTCAATCACAAAGGAAGCAGCAATGAGAATGTCGGCTATAAAATCAAAATCTTAACAGTTTACTGAGTTATACCATTGAGGCAGAATAAAAAGAACTGAACTAACATAATCATTAAAATTAAAAAATTTTCTGAGGTTATATAGTCTTTAAAAATAGCATGAAGATCTTAAGGCACTCATCATCATGAGAAAAGTGAATAAATCCACAGAGTATTTCTGAATCATGCTGGTTTAATAAATATACATTTCAGTACAACTGGTGCACATTTTAATCAGAATACTACAGTATTAGAAAAACAGGCAAAAGTAATATAAGCAGTCTGTGATTTTTTTAATTGTTTTCAAACTTTAATATAAAGGCAAAATTTGCTCCTGGTGCTTTAATTTTTGAGGTGTGCATGCTTGAGATTCTCAGCACCTTACAATAACTGAACATTCATGCACTATGAACATAAAGACATAATTATAGATAACACACAGAATTAGTGCAATACTTCAGCTACTCCACAAAATCAACACAAGAAAGGTATTGTAATGAAATGATGTGGTCATTTTAATTGACAGACAAAGCTGTCCAGCCTATGTATATGCAGAATAATCTAACAGGCATAATAAGCAATACTGCACCAACTTACAGCCTTTAACTGTTGGTGACAGGAAGTCTTACAGCTGTAAGCATTCAGTCTTTAAGAAACAGACTTGATGAGGCTTTGATGCACACCTAAATTAGATTACACCACATCCAACATAAATGACAAGGTCAATAAAACAAAATTAATCTGAACATCACACACTATAATCAATAAAAGATTCTGTGCATACTGACCAAATAAAAACATACAGGCTCATACGGAGTGCACTACATAACATAATACTGCCCTTTAGTAATGTTCTCATACTCTGCCTCATATGTTTATTCAATTCTACATGTTAAGCAGAATTTTGTGCAAGTTTAAAAATACATTGGTGCACTTTTTAAAATAGTGCTTATGTCTACATATGATGACCCTGCAGAACTGGAACTGTTCCAAGCCCAGAACATGGTTTATGCCATACAGTGACCTAGTTCTTTTGAAAAACAATAATTTGAAGGTGGCATTTAAGCATTCTAGGCTCTAAGAGAATTTTGTGCAAGTTTAAAAATCCATTGGTGCACTTTTTAAAATAGTGCTTATGTCTACATATGATGACCCTGCAGAACTGGAACTGTTCCAAGCCCAGAACATGGTTTATGCCATACAGTGACCTAGTTCTTTTGAAAAACAATAATTTGAAGGTGGCATTTAAGCATTCTAGGCTCTAAGAGAATTTTGTGCAAGTTTAAAAATCCATTGGTGCACTTTTTAAAATAGTGCTTATGTCTACATATGATGACCCTGCAGAACTGGAACTGTTCCAAGCCCAGAACATGGTTTATGCCATACAGTGACCTAGTTCTTTTGAAAAACAATAATTTGAAGATGGCATTTAAGCATTCTAGGCTCTAAGAATGCCCCCCCAGCATCAAGCCAAACAGCAGCTTTTCTAGCTCTGATGCTTTCATTCCTATTATTTCAAACAGAATATTTGCTTGCAAATACTAAGCACAACCAAACGGTGTGCCCTGCCTATAGATTTGTGAAGCTACATACCTTCCATGTACATTCCCTGTTTTAACTACATCCCAGCTTACAGCCAAAAACTAAACTCTTACAAAAATATCCTATTCTTTTATGCAAACTCATATAATGCTGAATGTTTCCTCTAACTATCCTAAGAGACTTCAAACTGAACTGACACAGATTTAGTCTATATTACTTGCTTATTTATTGATGGTTTGTGAAACAAGTAAAATGGTCTGATACACATTTGACCCTTTTGAATTATGAAATGGGACAAAAAACACAAGTCATTGCAGAATAAAAAATGTCTGACTAAAACATTAGACAAAAATGTACAGAGTCAATATACTAAAGTCATTAGACCAGTTCTCAGAGATGGCATCTTTTAATGATGAGATTAAAGGATTCATGAATGTATTACAACGTAGATACAATGATAAACATATAATACAACCTTCAACACAATTTCTGTTTCAAACAGAGACAGTGTGCATTCAAAAGGCACTGTAAAGGTTATCTTTAAGTGATCACTGTACATTCAGGCACACACACTGCATTCTGCAGCAATAAAAAATGAGCACAAAATGAACAGGATAATAATAGTGTGACTTCAAAAAATCAGAATGTGGAAGTATCCTAAGAGCTATCCTAAGTAAGGTGAGATCAAGTCATTTAAGGGATATGAGGAAAAGATCATTTGTAAGAAGTAAAAGCAAGCTATTTAAATTATTTTGATTCGTATACATGTCAGTTGTGGTCATGTAAGACGGAAATAGCACTAGAGCCTGCTTACAATGATAGAAGGGGTATAGTAGTTAATTTTCTGTATCTACACAAGGTGTACTTCCCCAAACAGAAGAAAAGAGCTGAAAAGACAGTTTCACAAGTGACCCAGGTAAAAAAGTTAAACATATTCCTGGGGAAATCTGTTGTTTGAGATGAGTTGCCCAGACGTAGCAGGCACAATAATGAAAGAATAGCAACTAAATAACCGGACAATCTAGTAACGTAGATAAGTTAGGTGCTTTGGGAAGAACCTTGATGAAAACTGGCCACAAATGACATGACCGCAATGAAACACTAAACTAAGATAAATTAAGTAACAAGTGAAACTTGGTGCTCAAACCTCATTAATATCTTAAATCGACTGGACAGGGGCAACTTCAGTATAATAAATACACAACACTTCTGTCATCATTCGATGGGCATACTAGACGCGTGTTATTTATAAGTCTCCCTTAACTCTGCAAAAGACTTTTGTTCTATATCGATTTCAGGTTGCAAAGATGATGACTGTTCCGTTTACTTTTTATTTTTTACAGATTATGATGTCAGTGAATGTGGGTTACAGAACTGCATCAGTTTCCTAGCATATAATTAGTTTAAAGAGGTTGCCCTCTGCAGAGCAGCAACTCCACTGCATCCCACGGAGAAAAAACCGGTTTCACCATGTCTTATGCGTGGGACTGCAGCATTTATTTATTAGTGAAAAGTCATGCTTTTTAAAAACACAAACACACCGACACTCAGATGAAACCACCACGTCCGTGCCGTGGTACACGCAACAAGTGCCAATGACATTCATCACTGGCGGCCAATAACAGAACAAAAATATTAAAGCGTGTATCCATTTCATCAGATCATGATATGGTGCACGCAGCTCTGAACTTGAAAATCTCCCTGAGCATCTGCACACTTTATTTATACTTTACACATCCATCACTCACGCTTCAGCGGTGTACGCCCCGCACTGACTAGTGCTGTTAATCAAACAATATCTGGCTCTCCAGCTCCGTAGTTGGAATGTACAAGTGCCAATAAGTACAATCAAGCGAGTAAAAACAGCTTTCATTATCGCAGGATCAATCATGTAAGACAATAGGCCAACATGCAGTACCATAAAATGGACCAAAAACTTCGGAGCTCACAAACTTAGAACGAATTCAAATAATCTGCATGCATACATCATCTGCGTCCAAAAGTCATCATTGCTGATGATACAAACATCAATTAGAGAATCTGTGACAAAATAGATATTTAGGAAGTATGACTAAAGTTACAAAACAAAATCTACTCACCAGCTTTACAAGGGTCTTTATAATCGATGTTTTCATGATTTTCGTCTTCTAACAAGTAATCGGCATTATAATCAAAATCAAACCCTTTATTTAAGCCAGCAATCGCAATTAGCAACAGTTCTACTAATGTCAGAGTCCATAAAGTCTTGTTACTAGTAGGTACAGAGCTCATTGCTGGAAGCAAGCTATGATATCTTTATCTTGTAGATACTGCAGTCTGCAGAAAGACGTAAAATTATGTTATGGGTTATTGTGCATGGAGATCCAGTGTGCAGAAAAACCTTACTTAGCTACTAGATCAGTGAGTTTAGGTTATCTGGTAGAGGAAAAAACAGGAGCTTCCAGCTGCAATGATTAATGAACACGCTGTTTGTGCAGCAGGCACAGTCTCTCTCTTCCTGGGGTGTTCCCCGCCGACGACAATCACCGGCACTACAGCCAATGGGACAGATACAAGGAACAAAGCTCCACCCCACTCCCAAGACTGTAATGTTAGTAAAGGTGGCGGGTTTTGCCCGTTTGTTTGTTAGTAATTAACACTTTCCTGCCCAAGTTGGTGCTTTAACCTGTCCAAACGGTCGCGACTTTATTCTGGTTGACCTTGCTTGGGTACTGTGCATTAAGTACTCTTCCACCTTTTCTCTTCTGTCAGACTTTTGAGATTTTTCCAAAGAAGCTATGCACCACTGTTTTTAACAATTTCCATATTATGTAAAAATCGGGCTTCTCCCCGCAACCTTTTACCTAGCTGGCTATTATCAGAGCAAGAAAAACCAAGTGGGGAGGAGCCTGCAGAGCTGCCATGTGGCTCGGAACAAAGCTCTGCGGCTGTTGTTATAATCTGCTCTAAAGGTAAATATTGTTAGCACCTTAGATTCGCGTGTTAGAGGGCCATGGACAATCTCCGACTTTTAAGATTTCGTGGCAAACTGTAATTTGTAGTGTAGAAATAATAATGCCTTTACTTTTCGAACCGCGAGTATGCGTTTTACAGTTGTATACAACATACGTTTGTAACTTAACAGGTAATAATTGGCTATCAGTGCTTTGTCAAGTTCGTTTTTGTAGTGAATGGATTCCTTGTGGTAGTTACATCCAAGGTTCGGTTAAATTTATTTTTGACTGCAGTATATGGGTGCCAATGCTGTATCAGATCTTTGATGTATTTTGTTGTGCTCGTGTTTTCAGACTACATTCCTTTAGACGAGGAGTAAAGCAGTGTACACTCCTAACCGGCTATATCCAAAACGTAAATCACTATCTCTAGTAATGTGGCACAAATGGGTAAACTGTGGAATAATAACAGGTTATTAACAACTTCACCTGGGTCGCTTGATGGGTAAAATGCGCTCAGCATTATTTACTATGCATTAGGGCTAATAAAAATAACCCTGAAGTTGGAACTGCAAATGACGTGAACTTTTAATGTTTAAAATGAGGAACGTTCCTCCTAATGACCCGAGAGGGGGCCACCACAGATCTGATTTTAATAAATGGGCAGCTGTAAGCTACTTTTGTATTTTATGTTGGAAGCTATGATAATCTATCGAATCCCTCTAATTGTTTTAATTTGTTTTTGCTTGTTTGCGGTTTATTTTTTAGTTTTATTATGTGTGCTAAAACACCTTAATAAAGTTGAAGTTGATTATTTCTGGTTGTATTTTTGACATTTGTACATGTCGTGAGTGTTGTACCACTGTACAGCAATGCCTATTATAAACACCGTGGTTTCTTAAGCAGCCCTCTTTGGAGATTTGGAGAGTTGCAGGAAGTAAGCGGTTGTCACTGTATATGCTTCTGTAGGATGTTATATACATTTCAGTTATAGTGTAACACTTAAATTATATAACAAATTACATGGTTTACACTATGTGCAACTGGCTATTTTAAAACAAAATTCTACTCTCCAGTGTAAGAAACTCACTCCAGATAAGCAATAAATGGGTGATAAGCTCATACCTCGCAGCTGTTCAGATTTCTGCCTGATATTTTTAGTATGCTCCTCATAAAAATTTGAGTTTTTTTTGGCATATCAGTGAGAAATGAAGTAATAACAGACATTGAATTTCAGACTTCATATCCTTCAGTAAATGCACACTAATGCAAAACCTGTTCTTCTATCAACTTTCTAAGTTTATAAGAACAGTAACTCAAATTTGTCCGCATTTTTGCCCCAAACCCCCATTATTTTTGGATTTGTCCAGCTTTCTTGTGCTAAGAGGTTGAGACTGTTAAAATAGCGAGCAACATAACGTGTAAGTTACTGTCTTTTAAAATGCAATGTTTTGTGGACCTGCCTATTGCAAGAGCTATAGCTTTTGTGAGTTGCAAGGTTTCATAGTTTTGATCACCGCTGAGGTAAGCTTACCTGGTTGTTGCAAACTGCAAACCCTGCATAGGTTGGTAGACCATGCTTACTGTCTCCTCAACCAGGAAAATTTAACTTGCATTTTATAATTACAAGATTAACACTGCAGACTGATCTATTTGCAACGTGTCTGTGGTAAACAAATGATAGTTTAACAGTGTTAATTGTGATTATGAAATCACACCAGTAAAATAGCATTATGTTTCCCCTTTAAAATGCGCATTTGGTAATACCGAAAGTAAAATAAAAAAAAAGTAAAGAAAAATGGTACAAGGACAGCTGTGAGACAACATTGCTACTAGAAAAAAATGTGATTTTCTTTTCTTTTGGGGAACCCATAATTAAGTAATTGTTAGTGACAATCACTGAAAGAAATAGTATTGCTGGGTAACCATTAGCTTAATTAGGGTTGCCTGGAGACCATGAAATACTAAAGCTGGTCCTACAACTGCCATTGCACAACCAAATGTTACAGTATGAAAGTTATTTGGTGACCCCAACAATAGTAATGCTAGGGACATTATGCAGGATTCAAAAACAAACTGGATTTGAATACTGTAGTCTAGATCCAGAGTCCACTCTGGACCTTTTTCTTTTTACCTGACTGTGTGATGCACGTCTAACTCACTCTGCAGTTATACCAATTAAGGGAGTGACTGTTGGGACATAGTGACAAAAGCAGTAAACTTGTGCCCCCCTTGAACCAGGTAGTGGTGCAGAAGCAGTACACGAATATCATTACCACACCATGCCCAATGTCATTTAGACATAATGATCATTGTATGCTCCCTTTGTGTAATTAGAAATTGTTGAAAGTTGCATCTTCACTAACCTCAGGAATAACATAGTGCTTATTGGTCAGGGGCGCACAGCTTTTTACCTTCTGACCTGCAAAAATAACAAAGTATCGATTCCACTGTGTGAATGTACATGGCATTGAACTTGCCTGTCAACTGAAATGCTACATGTATAACTTTGAAAATTGATGCCTTTTGCCTCTGTTTGAGTGTAGATTATGTAGCCTGTGTAGTTGTATACGTAGTACCTTAAGGCAGATCTATACCTTGTCATTAATGATCAAGATGCATCCATATGACTCTGCTGTGTGTTTTTTTTTTGCATACCTGTTAAGTGGTTTGTTGTAACACGAAAAAGAGCCTGAAGATATTTCATGGTTTTCTTAAATGGGCATCTATATCAATTCAAGTGCATTGCTTCAGTCCACTTTACCTGTAGTAGGCACAGACAATGCTACTTATTCATAACTGATTAAAGAAAGGAAAGTAAGTACTGCATACCTCTCGACCACAAGATGAAATTCAAAAACAGAAATGATAATTTGCTTCAGTTTTGCAGGTAGATGCAATGAAATTAGCAAAACCAGCAGAAAAAAAAAATAAATGAAATGCCATAAAACACCAAAGTAAGTCCTGACATTTCTTATAGGACAATACCATTATTCATTGCATTTACACCAATAAAAGATTGTACTTTTGAGCAAATTGTGATACAGCCTCACATTACACTTTGAAAATAGCTGAAGTTAATGTTTCATTATGTAGAAAATCTGCCACTCGGTACACCAATATCAATTGTCAGAAAACTGGAAATAATGGCTACAGAAGCCCAGTCTCTTTTTTGGATGTAGCATTTTTAAAAACAACAAAAAAATGTATTGTGGACTAGAACCCACATCAAGGATGCTGGGGGCCTGCCTCTCTTAAAAAAAACTTTAAAGGAGAATAGCATTCAACAAGTGCTGTTTTAACTTTTTTAATTCTAGGATTCACCCTTAAGAGTCTCAGAATTACAACAGGGAGCTGTTTTAACTTTTTTAATTCTAGGATTCACCCTTAAGAGTCTCAGAATTACAACAGGGAGCAAAAATAAGAGTCAGTTTAACAGCTACATTGATTCAAGTGTAGTTACAAGTAAGAGGGCAAGAAATGTGCTGCATTAAACTGCAATAATACAATAATGTGGTTTATTTAATAATTCCACAAAAGATGTGAATCTAAGAAAAGTAATGAAAATGGGAAGAGGAATGATCTGCAAGTAGTTGATTCAGAATTAAGTTAAAATAGTTTATTTGCTAATCCAGAAGAGTTTGTGTTTGACATCTAAACTGTTTGTGAATTCCCTATGATGTGAGATAGCGAAGACTGTTAACGTCAGAAAAGACAAATGTACTGCAATGTCAGAAAATGAACTCATTGGACTGAAAAACTGTTATAACAACAAAGGGGTTAATTTTAAGTTCAATACAGGTACACGGTGTAAAATATTGACAGTTAATCCATATAACACTTTCTGTTGCAAGGTCCAGAATTGGTCTGAAAAGTCACATTACTGACTTAGGCTCAAGCTATACAGTAATGCCGATAAGTCAAAAAAGCTAAGCGTTATTTATGAAAACAGACCTTAGTCTTGTATTCAGTATTGGATCAATATAATAGTGCATTGCGCAATTTGCATGTTCATGAAGGCAAACATTTGCACAGTCCTGCAGGACATAATTCACATGTTCACAAAGTAGATAATGTACAATACTCATGAGAAGATGGCCTAATGATTAAGGTGTTTGTCTTACAAACACAAGGTACAGGGTTTGAGTCTCACAAGGGATAATTGGCTAGGCTTAAAATGGCTCAAAAGGGCAGTGAGCCTAGTACTAACCTATGAAGCAGACATCTTACATAAGTGAGAGAGAGTTACAAAGTAATTCAGTAAAACTAGCAGTGCCATAATGAGAAGTACAGTGCACAGAGCCACAGGAAAATGTAATGCAGGCAACTATAAGTTGTCTGAAGGCAATATTATACATGAGTTATGCTGATCTGTTCATTGGACTTGATTGAAATTTGAGTCAATATAGCATCAAGTTAAATCCAGAAATTGTATCAATTGTATGTACACCAAAGAGATTTATTCTTGCATTAAGGCAAAGTAATAAGAGGAAACCCGACTTTATGTAGCAGTTGGGTATAATAGTGAGACAAACTGTCTCTACTCCTTGGATGATCAGATGGTGACTATAGTTAAACTATCAAGGATTGGAATCAGCAAGAACTGAATACCATACTTGTAGGGGAGCGTCACAGATGTAAGACTGTTGAATAGGTTGTGTTTATAGTGACAACAGCTAAGGAATTCTGGCAAGTCAAAACTTAATTCAGAAGGCTAAAAGCCATGTACATTCAACACTGCATTGGGAAGACGAGTTTTAAGAATACCATTTGGTATTTCTTCAGCACCTGATGTCCTACATATAGTTATTGCACACATCATTGACAGTCTGGAAGGTCTTATAAACATCCTCATTAAATATACTGGTTTGAGCTGAAACCAGAATGGAATGGAATGCGAAAATTGCTGTAAAGACAGAGACAAATAATTCCAAAATGAGTATAAATTAATGATAAATATGTCTGTCTATTATTAAATATGACGTGGGGGTTCAGGATGTGCATGTGAACTATAGAAGGGGAGATCAGTAATCCATTTAGAAAAAAAAAAAACAGAGAAATAAGATGTGGTAAGATTTTGGGACACAATTCAGTATATACCCAAGTTCATTCCTAGCTTGTCATAAGTGTCTATGCTTTTGAGAAAAACAGTGTCAGGAACAAGAGAAACATTTCCTAAAACTGAAGAAGATAGCAACAGACTTTCCATTTCTTCCTTGTATGTGACAAATTCACTTGTGTTACTGTTACAAGTGGATGCTAGTCAGCCTGGTGTTGGAGAACTCTTGCTTCTCTTGTTGCAAGAGGGACTGTCAGTTTCCTGTTGTTCCAAAGCAATGTCTGATGTATAAATGCAATATGCTTAGACTGAAGAAAAATCTGTACCTGTCTTGTGTGGCTGTGAACTGTTTCACAAGAATGTGTACAGTAAACAAATCTGTCTTGAGTCAGACTGTAAGTCAACAGAGTATTCTTCTCAAGCTTCTATGTAAGGCATCATTTCATCTTCAAATAATGTTGATTTTACTTTAAATATACCTTGACAACTGCATGTAAATTGGAAGTGAGATGCATATTGTAGATGCCTTAATTAGACATTACCCGACAGAATGCAAGAATGGGTTGCTGAGTCGAGACCTAGAAGCGATGTCAATCATTCCCCACCTACTAATATCAGAATTTGAAGAATTAAGAAGTGTACAAAATCTAACGCAACTGCTAAGATGTGGTGATGTCAGGGTGGTTAGTTGAAAAAGAAGAAAGTGGCACTATCTAATTTGTGTGGATTACTATTCAAAGTACCACAAAGATAGTAAAAGAAAAGACAATTCACTCATTAAGTTAAAGCAGTATTCTCTAGGCATCTTGATCACAAACAGTGATCATCATTTTGAGCCAAGAGTTTTTCTGGTATGCACAACAGTATGAATTCAGACATAGTACTATCTGTCAGAGGCATCCACAGTCTAATGACCAAGTGGAAAGAATAATCTATACTATAAAAGTTCATCAGAAAATGTGCTCCTGGTGTAATGCAAGACTTATTTAGCTTTACTATAGTATATAAACTGTCACTGAAAACCTACTGGGTTACCTCCTTTGCAGTTATTAAAAAGAAGAACACTCAAGACAAAACTGCCAGTGTCGTCAGCATTACCTCATCTTTATGGTGCA